>NC_134359.1:39976953-40039453 GCF_048569485.1 Anomaloglossus baeobatrachus
CCCTTCACGGTTTGGACGGTTGCCTTCAATCGGGTCTTTGCTGCTGGGAAACCCCGGAGGTTCCCGTCGCTAACTGATTTGACCGGTTTAACGGCGACTCCAAGCCTGGTCGGGGTCCGTAGGCCCTGCTGAATGGTGCTGGCCTCTCTTCGCTCCCCGGTTCGGTACCGGCGGGCCACCACCCGACCCCGGTCCTACGGTTCCGCGTCGATCGGCCTCTCCTGCAGACTACCACCACCGTCTGCCAACCTTGCTGTATGTGCCCGGGCCACGTACCTGGACACGGTCAGACTGCTCCTCTCCTGCCCCTTACTCCTTCACTCTCCCTAACTGCACTCTAGCTCTGCCCGAGCCTCTCTGCTTCCTTTTCCGCCTCCAGGACTGTGTACTCCTCAGTGGGTGGGGCCAACCGCCTGGCTCCACCCCACCTGGTGTGGACATCAGCCCCTGGAGGGAGGCAACAAGGATTTGTGTGTGACTGGTGTGCCTAACCGGGGTGTGGGGTGTGTTGTTGCAGTACCTGTGACGACCTGGCTTGTCCAGGGCGCCACACCACCGATCCATTCTGATGCATTCAACCTAAAACCCACCAGTGTGATCCTTGGGTATTAAGTCGCCATAACTTTCAAACTACTGATTCTTCACGTAGGTAATATTCAGGAGCCTATAGTCTGAGACTGTGCTGACGCCTATAAGTAGACTAACACCCACCCAAAAGAATTAACCAGTTCACTAGAAAGTGAAGTGCCCCTAAAGTGAGTCGAGGAAAGAGTACCGGGGTAGAAACTGGAAAATCAATGAAAAGGCTATATCCATGTTTGCAACCAAAGTTTTGTATCTATTGCATTTAACAGTTGTAATCAAGTTCACAAATGGTATTGATTGTAAATGTAACACCCCTTTTAAGCTTCCAGTGGCCGGTAGTTCTCACCTCACTATGGCGCAGTGCCTCCACTTGTATTTTGCTAGGAACGCTAGGTGAATGCATCTTCCTTTTCGAGAGAATCCCTGTCCCCTGTCCATGCAGACTCACTGGAGATGAGGTTAAAACACTTAGGCCAGAGTCACACTTGCGAGTGCCTTGCGTGTAACTCGCGCTAGTCTCTCATTGCATCACCCGGCACAGCCGCACACTCACCGGACAGGAGCATCTCAGCTGCATAGAAATACTTGCAGCCAACCCGCTCCAGTCAGGAGAGTGTGCGGCCGTGCCGGGTGATGTAGTGAGAGACTTGTTCGAGTTACACGCGAGGCACTCGCAAGTGTGACTCCGGCCTTAAAGGGAATGTCCAGGACTTTAAAAACAAAAAAAAATGCGTCTAATCACTAACAGATGCGTAGTTGCTACCTACCTGCCTGTTGTGTCCGGTGGCGTTCTTCACCGGCACAAGGCAGTATTAGACTGCTCCAGCAGGCGATACAGTGGCTTCGTCAACAGAGCGGAGGCTTCTTTTCCGCTCTGCTCTGTAGACTGGATGGGACAGCTGATGTCCTACTGATTGACAGCCAGCTTTCCGCTGCCTAACTGGCAGAACTGGTTGTCAATCAGCATGATGTCGGCCGTCCCACCCTGTCTACAGGCAGAGCGGATGAGAAGTTGCCGCTCTGTTGACACACAGTTAGAAGGAGCAGTCTGTGACAGCCCTGTGCCGGCAAAGAACAGCGCCGGGCACAACAGGCAGGTAGGAGAAACTACATACCTGTTAATGCTTAAGAACATTTATATTTTTTTAAAAGCCCCAGACATACCCTATAACAAGTATATTTATAGGGGAATCGAAGGTGTTAATTGCATGGGAAATACCAAGGAATAAAAAACAAGTAATGTTATCCAATATTCTATGTACAAGATGGGCTTTGGAATAACACTGAATCTACAGGGTGACAGTAAATGTACTCCTAACGAACGACACATACCCCACCAATGTCTGCTGCAAATTAAATAACACAGTCCAACGATGGGGCCCCAGTTGCCGAACATTTTGTTTTGCGCTTACAGTAATCATTGGTGCACTTAAAGGGAACCTGCCACCAGATTTGGCGACTATAAGCCGCGGCCACCACTAGTTGGCTCTTATATACAGCATTTAACATGCTGTATATAAGAGCCCAGGCCGCTGTGTGTAGAATGTAAAAATCACTTTTATATTACTCACCTAAGGGGCAGTGCAGTGCAGACTAGTCAGATGGGTGTCTCCGTTCTCCGGTATCGACGTCTCCTTTTTCGGCCATCTTTGTCCTCCTTCTGAAGCCTGGGTGCATAACGCATCCGACGTCATCCACACTAGCCGGCATTGAGGTCCTGCACAGGTGCACTACAATACTTTGAATTGCCCTGCTCAGAACCTCAATGCCAGCCTGCGTGCATGACGTGGGACGCCTCATGCACCCAGACTTCAGAAGAAGGAGGACAAAGATGGCCGAAAGAGGAGGCACCGCATCTGGAGAACGGAGACACCCATCTGACCAGTCTGCACTGCACCGACCGTTTAGGTGAGTATTATATAGTTATTTTTACATTCTATACAGCGGCCTGGGCTCTTATATACAGTGCCTACAAGTAGTATTCAACCCGCTGCAGATTTAGCAGGTTTGATAAGATGCAAATAAGTTAGAGCCTTCAAACTTCAAACAAGAGCAGGATTTATTAACACATGCATAAATCTTACAAACCAAAAAGTTATGTTGCTCAGTTAAATTTTAATAAATTTTCAACATAAAAGTGTGGGTCAATTATTATTCAACCCCTAGGTTTAATATTTTGTGGAATAACCCTTGTTTGCAAGTACAGCTAATAATCGTCTTTTATAAGACCTGATCAGGCCAGCACAGGTCTCTGGAGTTATCTTGGCCCACTCCTCCATGCAGATCTTCTCCAAGTTATCTAGGTTCTTTGGGTGTCTCATGTGGACTTTAATCTTGAGCTCCTTCCACAAGTTTTCAATTGGGTTAAGGTCAGGAGACTGACTAGGCCACTGCAACACCTTGATTTTTTCCCTCTTGAACCAGGCCTTGGTTTTCTTGGCTGTGTGCTTTGGGTCGTTGTCTTGTTGGAAGATGAAATGACGACCCATCTTAAGATCCTTGATGGAGGAGCGGAGGTTCTTGGCCAAAATCTCCAGGTAGGCCGTGCTATCCATCTTCCCATGGATGCGGACCAGATGGCCAGGCCCCTTGGCTGAGAAACGGCCCCACCGCATGATCCTTTTGTCTTTCCCATGTTGACCAAGTATGAGTGCTGTTCACAAGTTTGGGGAGGGTCTTAATTAGTCAGAAAAGGCTGGAAAAAGAGATAATTAATGCAAACATGTGAAGCTCATTGTTCTTTGTGCCTGAAATACTTCTTAATACTTTAGGGGAACCAAACAGAATTCTTGTGGTGTGAGGGGTTGAATAATAAATGACCCTCTGAATAAACTTTTCACAATTTAAAAAAAAAGAAATAACATTCTTTTTTGCTGCAGTGCATTTCACACTTCCAGGCTGATCTACAGTCCAAATGTCACAATGCCAAGTTAATTCCGAATGTGTAAACCTGCTAAATCTGCAGGGGGTTGAATACTACTTGTAGGCACTGTACACTGTGTAGAATTATTAGGCAAGTTGTATTTTAGAGGATTTTTTTATTATTGATCAACAATTATGTTCTCAAGTCAGCCCAAAAGACTCATAAATATCAAAGCTTAATATTTTTGGAAGTTGGAGTGGTTTTTTTTTTAGATTTGGCTATCTTAGGAGGATATGTGTTTTTGCAGGTAACTATTACTGTGCAGAATAATTAGGAAGCTTAATAAAAGCCAAATATATTCATATCTCACTTGTTTATTTTCACCAGGTAAACCAATATAACGGCACAAAATTTAGAAATAAACATTTCTGACATGCAAAAACACCCAAAAAAGTTAGTGACCGATATAGCCACCTTTTCTTTATGATGACACTCAACAGCCTACCATCCATAGATTCTGTCATTGCTTGATCTATTTACTATCAACATTGCGTGCAGCAGCCACCACAGCCTCCCAGACACTGCTCCAAGAGGTGTACTGTTTTACCTCCCTGTAGATCTCACATTTTGAGAGGGATCACAGGTTCTCTATGGTGTTCAGATCAGGTGAACAAGGGGCCATGTCATTATTTTTTCATCTTTTAGACCTTTACTGGCCAGCCACGCTGTGGAGTAGTTGGATGCATGTGATGGAGCATTGTCCTGCATGAAAATCATGTTTTTCTTGAACGATACCGACTTCTTCCTGTACCACTGCTTGAAGACGTTGTCCTCCAGAAACTGGCAATAGGTCTGGGAGTTGAGCTTCACTCCATCCTCAACCCAAAAAAGGTCCCACAAGTTCATCCTTGATGATACCAGCCCATACCAGTACCACACTTCCACCTTGCTGGTGTCTGAGTCAGAGTGGAGCTCTCTGCCCTTTACTGATCCAGCCTCTGGCCCATACATCTGGCCCATCAAGAGTCACTCTCATTTCATCAGTCCATAAAACCTTTGACAAATCAGTCTTAAAATATTTCTTGGCCCAGTCTTGACGTTTTATCTTATGTTTCTTGTTCAAAGGTGGTCGTATTTCAGCCTTCCTTACCTTGGCCATGTCCCTGAGTATGGCACACCTTGTGCTTTTTGATACTCTAGTAATGTTGCAGCTCTGAAATATGGCCAAACTGATGGCAAATGGCATCTTGGCAGCTTCACGCTTGATTTTCCTCAATTCATGGGCAGTTATTTTGCGCCTTTTTTGCCCAACACGCTTCTTGCGACCCTGTTGGCTTTGCCATGAAACGCTTGATTGTTTGGTGATCACGCTTCAAAAGTTTGGCATTTTCAAGACTGCTGCATCCCTCTGCAAGACATCTCATAATTTTGGACTTTTCAGAGCCGTCAAATTTCTCTTCTGACCCATTTTGCCAAAGGAAAGGAAATTGCCTAATAATTAAGCACACCTTATATAGGGTGTTGATGTCATTATGTGATGCCCTGGCAAAACCAGGTAGTCACAGTTGGGCCCCTGCATAACACCTTCCCTCATTAGGAAACATGCAGCCAACCAGAAAACCGTAGTCACCCCCCTTAGGGAAAGATACACATCAGTGGGCGTGACCAGGCGGTTGGGACACGCCCACCCAGGGGTCTAGACAGCCGAGGGCGGGAAAACCAGGAGTAAGCTTGAGAGTTCAGTTTGCAGAGGAGTGTGGGCTGGAGCTAAGGGTAGCTCCAGCAGAGAGTTCAAGTTGAACGGTACCAGGGTAGGAGCCCTGGTTCCACTGGCTAGGAGGCAGACGGTGGTCTCCGTCAGCAGGAGACGGGAAGACTGCTTGGTGGAACCGAGGTGGACCGGGACAGGGTTGTAGCCCGCCGGTACCCACATGGGGAACCGACCCGGAAACCGTAGCACAAAGGGGGTTCTCGGACCCTGAAGCCAGAAACCGGAAACAAGCGGACTGGTTAATTAACCGATTGAGGCCAGGACTAGAGGTCCTGTCCCACCCAAAGTCAATCATAGAAGACAACAGCCCACCGATTAGGGATAAGAGGTCACTTCCAGGGCCCATAGATCCCACGGGCCAGTATCTGCGGGCACGGCTCCTTAGGCCACATCCAGCTGGGAACGGACTCCTGTGTTTCACGCCAGGAAAGTCCACCTTACACAAAGAGGTGCAGGAAAAGAGATAGAGACCACCAGCCGGGTGGGAGACCCTGAATGCAACCGGCCGCGGCACCGGCCACCACCACCTTGGTTTACCAGAGACTTGTGTGTTTTCCTAACAGTGAGTACACCAGCACCCCCCTGCGGTCGCTATCCCCTGCACCGAGCCACCGGGTTCCGGGGCGACCATCCCTGTCCACAGAGGGGTTAACAACTTGCTGCACAACCTCTCCCCCCGGGTGCCCCATAACTGCAGCGGTGGTGTCCCACCCCACCACACACCGTGGGTGGCGTCACGAACTTATTACGGCCCAGCTCATATATCTACGTCCCCCCATTTATTCGGCGTGTCCGCGAGACCCCCGGGTCCGGAGACCCTCGAGCCACCTCCCCTGAAGGCCGGGACCCGAGCAGCGCCGGCTGCTGGCAAATTGGCGGCACGCCCCGAAACTTGGCGTCACGAACAGGATACTTACCCATTCACTTACCTTGTGGAAGTGCGCCTTGTATTGGACAGTCAGCGGTGATCCGTTGCCAAATTTTCAGAAGTCGCCATCTTGCTGCTATTTTGGGCGCGAAAATTACAGCCCAGCGTCGTAATCCCCACAAAAAGGGCGTGAAAATCGAAGCCCCGCCCCCTGGAAACGCGGCCGGAAAGCGAGCCCGGAAGTCGAAAAACAAAACTAACAGGCCGCAGGTAGGAGTGCCGGCAAAAGACCAAGGGGAGGCGGGTGAAGATTCTGCAGCATGTGACCGAGCAGATAAAAGGCAGGGACTCCAGGACCCTGCCACCGTTCTTGTTCCTGGACACCATCAGAACAACATGGCCGACCCGTCTGGCAAGCGCGGAGTGTAGGAGCCCATGCCCGGAACAGCGGCCTGAGTAGAAGCACAGACTGAGCGCATGTGCCGCCGGATCCAGGCGCAGGCACGCTTTATCTTGGAGCGATGGACGGCCGAGATGGCGGAGCTGGCTGCAGCCGTGCAGGCTCGTGAAGTGGAGGCAACCTTGGAGGAGTTGGGTAAGCGACCCACGCCCCTATGTCCCTCAGGGACCGGCCGACCAGGCTGAGGGGCCCGGCCTGCCCCTGCCCGCCACGCTGCCTCCCTTACCACCCGTACCTGCCGCTGACACCCCGCTCAGTCCGCTGCCACCAGCATCGGCATCAGTGACCTTTTCATCGGCCCGCGAGGACCAGCTACAGAAAGCCGCCAGACAGTCACCGCCCCGGCACCCGTACCGGCCCCACGCCTGACCAGCGCCCGGAAGGTGCCCCGTCCAGCCTTGGACCCGACAGCGATCCCGGCAGAGGCTACACCCAAGATGACAATGGCCCCGGCAGTCCGCCCGGCCAAAGTGGAGGTGGTCACCGACCGGAAGCCAGCACAGCGGGACACGCTGGCCGCTCCTAGATTCCTGGCCTCGGCTGAGGCGCCGCGGGGTTGCAGCTGCAAGGCAGCAGAGCAGGCCACGTCACAGCGGGGTCCCCCGTTGCCAAAGGTGCCGGTCGCAGCCGGCGCGGAGGGACTCCGGCTGGGCCCAGACCCCGCGCAGGATGAGCTGGAGCAGGCCGCAGATGCTCCGTACTGGGAGAGGCAGCGGCGCCACCTTTCCCGGACCTATACCGAAAAAGACAATCTACGGAACGCCACGTACCGTTTGAGGGGCCTGATATATGAAGGCCAGGTCCGGCATTTTAACCCCCAAAAGGGATGGGGGTTCATATATGAGCCGGGCATGGAGGTCGAAATATGTGTCCCGGAGGGACGTGGCCCCTCAACTCCCCATTGGCCACCTGGACCGGGACCTGGAGCCCGGGGAGCTAGTGACCTATACCCAGCACTGCGGCGAGAGGGGGTGGTTTGCCCTGGATGTCAGAAGGAGGGTGACCATGGGAACCCAGCTGCACGTCCACCCCTCTCCGCCACTCTCCAGTCCCAAATATGAAGAAAGTTAGGTAGTGGTTCCCGGCTACCTTCAGTTAAAGTCCCCGTTGGGATTGTGTGTGTTTACAGTTCCTGGTTTCATAGTTAAAAGACAATGGCCATGAACTTGCAAGCCAGCCCATAAACGTTTGGGTCTTGTAAATAACCCCCGACCTACCTTCTCACCAAGCCACAGTCTCCGGAGAGGCTGATTGGAGGAAGGGCCTGCGATAGAGTCGACAGAGGCCCAGTCACCATTTGGACCGGTGAATATCCTCTGGGTCAGGGGTCCCCTGGACGTGGGGCCCTTGAAAAAGGACTGCCGGGTAATGAAGTTTTTACCCGGCCCGTTTGGGCAACACCTGGACCTACCCTGGACTTTGGGCAAGGGGTGCAACCTGTGTTTTAGTGGTGGCATCAGGGATAGGTTGTTTTGGGTAGGTGAAGTGAGAAGGATCCGGTCCGCCCCGTCCCGGTTGTTTATATGTGCAACGTTCAAGAAAATTGCCTCCCGTAAGGGAAGAGTTCAAATGTCCTATGTAAAAATGTTATTATACTTGTAACTGTTTTACCCGTTTTATCTCCCTCTTTCAGTTCAAATAAACGGTGGTGGTCAGACAGCCCGCGGACGGTCTGTATTTAACCAAGGGGGAGTGTGACACCCCCAGCCCATTTATTACGGCCCAGCCCGTACATCTACGTCCCCCCCATTTATTCGGTGTGTCCGCGAGACCCCCTGGTCTGGAGACCCTCGAGCCACCTCCCCTGAAGGCCCGGACCCGAGCAGCGCCGGCTGCTGGCACGGGGGCGGCACAATTACACTACACCCCTCCTCATTACAGAGATGCACATCACCTTATTTACTTAAGTGGTAGTTGGCTCTCAGCCTATACAGCTTGGAGTAGGACAATATGTATAAAAATTATCACGTGATCAAAATACTCATTTGCCTAATAATTCTGCACACAGTGTACAGCATGTTAGAATGCTGTATATAAGAGCCAACTGGTGGTGGCCGCAGTTTATAGTCACCAAATCTGGTGACTGGTTCCTTTTAATGAGAAGCCACGTGGAGGTGGCCAGCACCTGGTAACCTGGCTGGTTTGTAGTTGAGGTGCAGCAGAACTGTCAGTGCGCACCCCGTGCCCCAGTCCTGGATAATCACTCTCCAATAATGGGTGACAACACCTCCCATGCAGTTAACTACTCCAGCTTGCTCTGTCTATCAGTCCTGTCTGATGCTACAGCTCTTCCCTGACCAGGTTGCAAGGTAATGCAGCTAAGAAGGGATTATTGTCTCTTAGGCTAGGTTCAGATTTCCGTTGTTTTGCATCAGTCACATGCGTTGCGTGACGCATGTGACTGATGCGTTGTACAACGGATGACATAAGAAGAGAATTTGTCGGACTCCGTTGTGTACGGGGGCAGAGCGCGAGGGGGGCGGAGCTGAGCGGGGCCGTGGAGCTGAGGAAGTCAGTGCCGCGGTCTGCATGGCTGGGGACACGTGTGTGTGTGTGTGTGTGTGTGTGTGTGTGTGTGTGTGTGTACATGCGGAGTGCGGGAGGGGGCGGAGCTGAGCGTGGAAGTGTCGGCCTCCCTGCATACGTGTAGCCAGGCTAAATATCGGGTAAGCAAAGCACTTTCCTTGGTTACCCGATATTTACCTTGGTGACCAGCTTACACCGCTTAGCGCTGGCTCCCTGCACACGTAAGCAGAGTAAATATCATGTAACTAACCAAAGCGCATTGCTTAGTAACCCGATGTGTATCCTGGTTACGTGTGCAGGGAGCCAGAGTGAGCATACGCTGCGAAATCCTACGGATTGCGCTGCTCAAAAACGTTACAGGCTGCGTTCCTTCCGCCCGGCGGTCTGTTGTTCCACGACTGATCAGTCGGGCGGAGGGTGCAACGCAGCATCATCAGTCACAATCCGCCGCTCATACAAGTCTATGGGAACAACGGAATCTGCTAAACGGATTCCGTTGTTTACCAGAGCAGCGGATTGTGACTGATACAATTTAACGGAAGTGTGAACCTAGCCTTACTGAGAAATCCTGTCTGTTCCTAGCTGCCTCAGTTTTTGACACCAGGCTCCCCCTACAGGGGTTACGTAAATATGGTATTGGCTTGTGTTTACCAATATGTCTCCATGGTAACAGACCACAAACAAACTGTGTTGTCTGATTTTGCAGTAATTTTTTACTCCTTTGCATTAGCTCTTTGCTAAGGTTGAGGGTAGTAATACATCACAGCAGTGGCGTAGCTACTGCTTTTGCCACCCAGGGCGGTCATCAAATTTGCCGCCCCCCTCCGTTGGCCTTCGATAATCCAGAAACTTTCAAAAATCCGGAAAACCATCAAAATATTTATTTTTCATGGAACCACAATCAAAGATCTAATTGTAGACTGCTGCTATTAGTCCTAGACTTTCACCTTTTTACACACATGTAGGCCTATTATACACACACACACAGCTCTGCTGCATACATACAGACACACACAACTGCATACATACAGACAGGCACATAACTCTACAGCTGCTGCATACATGCATACATAGACACACACAACTCTGTAGCTGCTGCATACATACAGACACACCCAACTCTGTAGCTGCTGCATACATGCATACAGACACCCAACTCTGTAGCTGCTGCATACAGACACCCAACTCTGTAGCTGCTGCATACATGCATACAGACACACAACTCTGTAGCTGCTGCATACATGCATACAGACACACAACTCTGTAGCCGCTGCATACATGCATACATACACAACTCTGCTACATACAGACAGACACACACTGCTCTACTGCATACATACATACACACACAACTCTGCTGCACATATAGACACACACGCGGCTTTTTGGGGCCCGCACACACGGCTGCTGCAGAGCTGAGCCTGCACCAGACACAGGGCAGATGTAGCAGAGCTGAGCCTGCACCAAGCACAGGGCAGATGTAGCAGAGCTGAGGCTGCACCAAGCACAGGGCAGATGTAGCAGAGCTGAGGCTGCACCAAGCACAGGGCAGATGTAGCAGAGCTAAGCCTGCACCGAGCACAGGGCAGATGTAGCAGAGCTGAGCCTGCACCGACACACGCGGCTCCTGGGGGCCCGCACATGCAGCTCCTGGGGTGGCTGGGAGGGAGTATACAGGTCGAGGGGGGGAGGAGGGTAGCACTTACCACTCGGTCACGGAGGAGAGGGGGCCCACACAGCGCCGGAGGCCAGCGCTGTGCTGGGGGTCGCTGGCTGGCACTCCATCTGTGGGACTGAGCAGGACTCTGGGCGGTAGCTCCGCCCACAGATGAAGCTCAATCCAGCAGGACACTGTGGTCTGCACACCTTAAAGAGACGGCAGCCACCGTTTCCTGCCGAGGACTCCGGTCCCCGGAACTCGGCCCGGGGGCAGCAGAACTGAAGGGGAGTGGCCAAAATGACGCCCCCCCTGACACGTGCCGCCCGGGGCGGACCGCCCCCTCCGCCCCCCCTTTGCTACGCCACTCCATCACAGCTGAATTCGGTAGACTGTATACCCGGTGTGTAGTCCTCCGCATACAGGATAATACGTTTCTCCATTATATTAATAAGCTCTCCAACTTTGGGTCCTATAAAAACATTCATTTTACTAGGCTCGGCGACATTGGTGACAGTTGCTGGTGCTCCGGCCTGGTCTTCAGCTTTTGAAGCTGTGCATCCGACTTGAGCCTCATATTTTGGCGTGCATTAATTTTTCCTCACAGGAGACATGACAATATGACCATTTCATGAGGGAGACATTTGTCTGGATGACTATTTCCCACATATTCCTTCACTGGGATCAGTTAATTAGGTCATATAAAATTTATTTATCTACTTCACTTCATTAGTTGAATCCATGTTAATTCAGTCACAAAGTAATTGGGAAATGTCACACCAGAAAAATGTTTTCTCCCTGAAATGGGTCATGTTTGCACGTCTGCCACTGTCATGCATTTCATTAGAGGAGACTTTTTAAAATGAGAGGCCTCGCTAACATTTTAAGGATCTTTGGAAATGTGGGGGATTTATGGAAAGGAGCAAAAAAGGCAAAGATGGACGTGGGCAAATTGTAAACAAAAACAGTTTCCCTTAGCAACCAATCACGGTGCAGGTTTTATTTTACCAGAGCTGTTCAGAAAATGATAGCTCAGCTGTGATTGGTTGCTACTGGCAAAGATGGTTCATTAAGATTTACATGATTGCTTAGGAATTCTTCACGTCTTCGAATTACAGGAAAGGAGACACTTATTGTCACACTCTTAACCCCCCAAGTTTTCTTTGTGCCTGTAATGAAACCCCATTGTGTTTCCACACCGTTTGATATCTGCTTTTTGGGCCCTATTCAGTATTGCACCTCCACACACTATGATGCTCAAAAGATAGTCCACAATGATGCGCGCACAGTGCCCCCCCCCACCCCACAAGCATTGATGCTTATACAGTTCATGCCACAATATAATGTCCCCACAGTGCTCCTCACACGATCATGCGTGAACCATGCCCTCCACAGCATAATGCCTCTAGTGCCCACACAAAGTATAATGCCCTCACAGTACCCTCGTGCTGCCCCTATCTTTCCTACACTCAACAATGCCCCTATCTTCTCCACATACAATGATGCCCCATCTCTTACACAAAGTATGATGCTGAAAAGATGCTCCATGCAGTTATTGATGCATACAGTGCCCCTTACACATAGTATGGTGCCCCCCACAAACAATGATGTTCTTTCAGTACACCCTACACTATGATGCCTCCACAGTGCTTCTCACAGACTGAGGCCTCATCAATGCTCTCCATAGCATGATGCCTCTAGTGCCCCCATCTTCTCTATGTACAGTGGTACCCCCATCTCTTACACACATTATGATAGCGAAAAGATACTCCATGCACTTATTGATGCACGCACAGTGCCCCCTACAAACAGTATGATTCCACCATAGTGCACCCAATAAACATTGATGCCTTTACCTTACCCCTCAGACATCATGTTGCTCCCACAGTGCCCCCAAAACACAGCGCCTCTAGAGCTACTTCACGCAGTTTGATGTCCGTTAATTGCCTCTTACAAAGTACCCCCACAGCATTATGCCCCCACAATCCTTCCCACAGCATGATGCTATTAGAGTCATCTCACACAGTGTGATGTCTTCATAGTGCTCCACACCCACAATGCCCCCGCAGTGCTCCTCACAAACATCATGAATCTTCCACATTACCCTCTACAGCATGATGCTCCCACAGTTTTGCCCATGTTCCCCCCCCCCCCCCGTGCTCCCCACATATATCATAAATACTCCACAATACCCCCACAAAATAATGCCTCCACAGTACCCCCTACAGTATGATGCCTCCCACAGTATGATACCTCCACAGTGCCTCCCACAGCATGATGCCGTAAGTGCCATCTCTGATAGTATGATGTCCTTCCAGTGCCCCTCAAATAATGAAGCTCCCATCTCCTCCACACATAACATAATGCTCCTACTGTGCCCCAATTTGATCTGACCATAGTGCCCCAGACACAGTATGATTCCCACCCACCACAGTATGATGGCCTACAGTGACCCCTTGTCCACTTGTTCGGTGCCCATCATATTTGACAAGTGAATAGTGGGACCAGCAGTTCCTGACTCTCTCTTCTACCATTGCATTCAACTGTATTTGTGTCTTAAAGACACAGATACCGTTGACAGTAATGACCTGATTCCAACCTTTTGGGACAGCAAGACTTCCCTAAATTAGGAACTGTTCGGCTAGATCAGGTAAAGCTGGAGTCTCTGCTGAGGCAACCTAATTTCCAAATATCCCCATGGCATCTCCTGACGTAGACATAAGAGCCTGTCCTTATGGGTCAGATTGTGAGCAAGTCAGGCTAAGCATCTTCATCAAATTGTGGCTTGAAAAACAAAGCAAAAAAAAAAATCAGTATATAAATATATTGCTCTAATTGGGCTAAGATCCCACTGATTCCTGCTGATCTCTGTTCTTCTGGGTCCAGATGTGTCCGTACATTTGGTCATTTGAAGTTTGTGATTTTTCCTTTGTTTGTTGTCATAGGTAAAATACGCTTTGAGGGAATATGCCTGCACGGCTGTGGACGTCATCTCGCGCCGCACGCGCCTTGCTTTCCTGAATGTACAAGCCGCGGAAGAAGCTTTGCCTCGCATTGTAGACATTATGGCCAAGGAACTGAATTGGAAAGAACAAAAGAAAAAGGTATGGTCATTTAATATTATAGGTACCGTTAAAGGGGCTGATTGACGGCTGAGTTGTAGTACCAGACACGGCCTGTTCACAAGAGTGGCGCTGTTGGTAGAGTGAGAGACACTTTTTCCCCATCTCATACACTTACTTTATTTAATTTTTTGGAAGCAAGTTGGTCTCCATTGTGGGCCAAAATAAGACAAAATTTCCAGGTTGGTTGTGAAGGAGGAGTTATTGCCTCCCTCAATGTTACTAATGATGCAGCATCCAAAGAAAGATCTGAGACTCTACAGACCGCCACAAGGAGTCTAATGCTAATGTTTCTTCAGTGATACAAGGAACACTGCAGGGGCACAAGTGCTATTAAACCCCAAAGAATTAGTCCTTGCGCTCGGAGCATTATTATCTGTCAAGCTGAATATCCAAATTAGGAATCAAATTGGTCATTTTAACTTGGCTCGAAGATGAATTAAGTATGAAAAAAAAACGGAAAGTACGTATACAATGCATTGTATGGGATAAAGTAAGAATACCCTGGTTTAAAGTGAAATGTACAGTATGTGGGTATATTTTTAGTATATATGTGTGTATCTATGTGTATATATCATATAGGTATATGTGTGTGTGTGTGTGTGTGTGTGTGTGTGTGTGTGTGTGTGTATAGTATATTTGATATTTTGTAGTATAATTGGCTATCACTACTTAAGATAAATAAATCTTGCATATTATTTTTGTTCCAGTAGTAACAGACCACTATACTGCACAATATCAAATATATAGTGTGTGTGTGTGTGTGTGTGTGTGTGTATATACAGTGCCTACAAGTAGTCTTCAACCCCCTGCAGATTTAGCAGGTTTGATAAGATTGAAATAAGTTAGAGCCTGCAAACTTCAAACAAGAGCAGGATTTATGAAGATGCATAAATCTTACAAACCAACAAGTTATGTTGCTCAGTTAAATTTTAATAAATTTTCAACATAAAAGTGTGGGTCAATTATTATTCAACCCCTAGGTTTAATATTTTGTGGAATAACCCTTGTTTGCAATTACAGCTAATAATCGTCTTTTATAAGACCTGATCAGACCGGCACAGGTCTCTGGAGTTATCTTGGCCCACTCCTCCATGCAGATCTTCTCCAAGTTATCTAGGTTCTTTGGGTGTCTCATGTGGACTTTAATCTTGAGCTCCTTCCACAAGTTTTCAATTGGGTTAAGGTCAGGAGACTGACTAGGCCACTGCAACACCTTGATTTCCCTCTTGAACCAGGCGTTGGTTTTCTTGGCTGTGTGCTTTGGGTCGTTGTCTTGTTGGAAGATGAAATGACGACCCATCTTAAGATCCTTGATGGAGGAGCGTAGGTTCTTGGCCAAAATCTCCAGGTAGGCCGTGCTATCCATCTTCCCATGGATGCGGACCAGATGGCCAGGCCCCTTGGCTGAGAAACAGCCCCACAGCATGATGCTGCCACCACCATGCTTGGCTGTAGGGATGGTATTCTTGGGGTCGTATGCAGTGCCATCCAGTCTCCAAACGTCACGTGTGTGGTTGGCACCAAAGATCTCGATCTTGTTCTCATCAGACCAGAGAACCTTGAACCAGTCTGTCTCAGAGTCCTCCAAGTGATCATGAGTAAACTGTAGACGAGCCTTGACATGACACTTTGTAAGTAAAGGTACCTTACGGGCTCGTCTGGAACGGAGACCATTGCGGTGGAGTACGTTACTTATGGTATTGACTGAAACCAATGTCCCCACTGCCATGAGATCTTCCCTGAGCTCCTTCCTTGTTGTCCTTGGGTTAGCCTTGACTCTTCGGACAAGCCTGGCCTCGGCACGGGTGGAAACTTTCAAAGGCTGTCCAGGCCGTGGAAGGCTAACAGTAGTTCCATAAGCCTTCCACTTCCGGATGATGCTCCCAACAGTGGAGACAGGTAGGCCCAACTCCTTGGAAAGGGTTTTGTACCCCTTGCCAGCCTTGTGACCCTCCACGATCTTGTCTCTGATGGCCTTGGAATGCTCCTTTTGTCTTTCCCATGTTGACCAAGTATGAGTGCTGTTCACAAGTTTGGGGAGTGTCTTAATTAGTCAGAAAAGGCTGGAAAAAGAGATAATTAATCCAAACATGTGAAGCTCATTGTTCTTTGTGCCTGAAATACTTCTTAATACTTTAGGGGAACCAAACAGAATTCTGGTGGTGTGAGGGGTTGAATAATAAATGACCCTCTGAATAAACTTTTCACAATTTAAAAAAAGAAAAAAAAAAAAAGAAATAACATTCTTTTTTGCTGCAGTGCATTTCACACTTCCAGGCTGATCTACAGTCCCAATGTCACAATGCCAAGTTAATTCCGAATGTGTAAACCTGCTAAATCTGCAGGGGGTTGAATACTACTTGTAGGCACTGTATATATTTTATATGTGTGTATATGTGTATACATATATGTGTGTGTATATGTGTGTAATATATATATGTGTGTGTGTGAGTATGTGTATATATGTGTGTGTGTGTGTGTGTGTGTGTGTGTATATATGTGTATATATATATGTGTGTGTGTATATATGTGTGTATATATATATATATATATATATATATATATATATATATATATATATATATATATATATATATATATATATATATATATATATATATATATATATATATATATATATATATATATATATATTATGCTAATATTGAACATGCGCAAAATAAATCCCACTAAGGCTTATTTTGGGAGTAGGCCTTACTCTCGGAGAAACAAGGCGTGTGTGTGTGTGTATATATATATATATATATATATATATATATATATATATATATATATATATATATATATATATATATATATATATATATATATATATATATATATATATATATATATATATATATAATGTGTATAATATAATATACACACACGCCTTGTTTCTCCGAGAGTAAGGCCTACTCCCAAAATAAGCCTTAGTGGGATTTTCAAAATATTAGCCCTAAGCTGAAAAAGTTAAGGAATACAACAGGACTCTTCATCAAAGAAAGCAGACATGCCCAAAGGAAAGCCGACATCTTCCCTCCTTCCCGAAAAAAATGAAACAAATTGCACTTATCAAACCCCAAACAATTACAGTTGGCAAGTGCCGATGGTGAGTGGGCTCTCACATAGGGATCTATGTTGCTCTTAGGTCCCTCGCAGCTCCAGCTGCATTGCAATGCAGCTCTCACAGACAGATCGAGTACCAATATCACTCTGTTCGAGTGATACTGCTTCCAGTCACCAAAGGAAATCAACCACTGTAGAAGACAGGTGGACCTGACAGGAACACACGTTTTGTATGTGAGAGCCCATTCACTTGCTAACGCTAATTGTTTGGGGTCTGGTAAGTGTGATTCTTTTAGGTGCCATCTGCTTTCTTTTGGGAATAATCTTACTGCATAGAGAATAATAAATTTAAGCCGGTAAATTAAAGCTTTGTAAATACGGTATTTACCCACCGCTATAGGATGGGTTCTCCACCACAATGATAGCAGATCTAATAAAAAAAAAAGTGCATCGGAACCAGTAATCACAAAATGTTGATGTTATAGAATATGATGACTGATTATATTACAATTAATGCTGAATTTTCTCTATTCAAGAATAAATATGGATTCTTCGTCATGGGAAAATGACAACCCCTGAAGATAAGCCCTAAAACATTTTTTGGTGCAAAAAATAGTTTGTGTGCGAGAACATGTACACCTACACCGTGTTTTCCTGAAAACATAAAAAATATAGGTGTGTGTGTGTGTGTGTGTGTGTGTGTGTGTGTTAAAAATTAGAGACCACTGCAAAATTTTCAGTTTCTCGGATTTTTCTCTTTATATTTTTGAGTAAAATGTAAATAGTTTTTTTATTCTATAAACTATTTCTAAGCAATACATTTTGTATTTATTTTCTGAAAATGAGAAATGGTCAAAATAACAAAACAATGCATTGCTTTTAGATTTCAAATAATGCAAAGAAAACAAGTTCATAATCATTTAGAAACAACAATACTAATAATGTTTTAACTCTGGTTGAGTTCAGAAATCAATATTTTGTGGAATAACCATGATTTCCACCAGTCTTTCACACTGCTTTTGGGTGACCTTATGCCACTCCTGGCACAAAAATGTAAGCAGTTCTTCTTTGTTTGATGGCTTGTGACTATCCATCTTCCTCTTGATTACATTCTAGAGGTTTTCAATAGGGTTCAGGCCTGGAGATTGGGCTGGACATGACAGGCTTTTGATGTGGTGGTCCTTCATCCACACATTGATTGACCTAGCTGTGTGGCATGGCGCATTGTCCTGCTGGAAAAAAACAGTCCTCAGAGCCTGAGCAGAAGGAAGAAATTGTTTTTCCAGGATAACCTTGTATGCGGCTTTATTCATACATCCTTCGCAAAGATTAATCTGCCCAATTCCAACCTTGCTGAAGCATCCCCAGATAATCACCGATCCTCCACCAAATTTCATAGTGGGTGTAAGAGACTGTGGCTTGTACGCCTCTCCAGGTCTCTGTCTAACCATTAGATGACCAGGTGTTGGGCAAAGCTGAAAATTAGACTCCTCAGAGAAGATCACCTTACTCCAGTCCTCTATGCTCCAATCCTTATGGTCTTTGGCAAACTTCAGCCTGGCTCTCCTTTGCTTCTCATTGATGAAAGGCTTTTTTCTAGCTTTACATGACTTGAGCCCTGCCTCTAGGAGCCTGTTTCGAACTGTTGTTGCCATGCACTTCACCAAAGCTGGCATTTGCCATTCCTTTTGTAGGTCACTTGAATTCATCCTGCGGTTGCTGAGTGATATTCAAATAAGATGACGGTGATCCCGGTCAGTGGAGAGTCACTTTCGCCTTCTGCCGATCTGTAGCTTTTTTGTTCCCAATGTCTGCTGCTTGACCTTGTTATAATCGACAGGCGTCTTAGAAATTTTAAGGATGGAGGCAACATGACGCTCACTGTATCTCTCTGCGAGTAAAGCCAAAATTGGGCCCTTTTTTTCCTCACGCAGGACTTTTCAACTCCTTTGGCATGGTTAAAAGTTATTTTTTCATTCCTGTTATGTTTGGGATATTACTAGCACTTGTTTTGCCATCCAGCTTGTCCTATTGCAAGAGGATTGTGAAGACCACAGCAGTGTTTTTTTTATACTTTCCCTCGTTAAATAAGATTTGGTTTAGGTGATCACCTAATCAGAAGCACATTAAAGGGAACCTGTCAGCAGACATTTTGCACTAAACATAAAAGATTCCCCCTCTGCAGCTCCTGGGCTGCATTCCAGCAAGGTTCGTGTTATTATAGTGCCCCCTTTCTGACCAAAATAAAGACTTTAAAAATTGGTACCTTTTTGTATGCAGATACTGTAAATGGTACACGGGGGCAGGCTGCCTGGTGTCCGTTATTTTGCCTCCTGCCGGTTTACGCCGTCCCCCATCGCTCATTTCCATAGCTGAGGACGCCGCCCAGTGCTCCAGAGGTCCCCGCGCATGCCCAGTGCCTATCACTCGTGGATGAGCACTGTGCCCAGTGTCACCGCAGGCTTTAGATTATGGGCGGCGCTTTGATTTTCATTACCAAGTAACCGCCCATAATCGCGTGACTGTGCTTTCCCCCTCTGCCTCCTTCGTTCTGCGCAAGCGCGGGCCTGCTGACCCCACGGTACCTCTTTCCCATCTTGCCCTGAGGCAGGAAATAGATGGGAGGAGCGCGGAGCAAGACAATCCTGCGTCTAATCCTGATTGGTGGTGTGCTGCTCCGCGCTCCTCCCATCTATTTCCTGCCTCAGGGCAAGATGGGAAAGAGGTAATGTGGGGTCAGCAGGCCCGTGCTTGCGCAGAACGAAGGAGGCAGAGGGGAAAAGCGCGGTCACGCGATTATGGGCGGTTACTTGGTAATGGAAATCAAAGCGCCGCCCATAATCTAAAGCCTACGCACACGTCACCAGCGGTGACACTGGGCACAGTGCTCATCCAGATATAGAGAGATAGGCACTGGGCATGCGCGGGGACCTCTGGAGCACTGGGCGGCGTCCACAGCTATGGAAATGAGCGATGGGGGACGGCGTAAACCGGCAGGAGGCAGAATAACGGACACCAGGCAGCCCGCCCCCGTGTACCATTTTCAGTATCTGCATACAAAAAGGTACCACTTTATAAAGTCTTTATTTTGGTCAGAAACGGGGCACAATAATAACAGGAACCTTTCTAGAATGCAGCCCAGGAGCTGCAGAGGGGGAATCTTTTATGTTTAGTGCAAAATGTCTGCTGACAGGTTCCCTTTAAGTAAAATGAGGCGTACTCTAAGAATTCAACTGACACTGGAATGGAATGGCTGTCAGACATGTAGAGAAGCTGATTTTTAAAAAACTGTGCAGTGGTCTCTTAATTTTTGCCAGAGTTGTATATAATATCTATAAGGGAAAGTTGACAGGCACCCATGCACAATAGATGGTCGGCCTGTCCAGTCCAAAATTGGTGGATTTTGCCTTTTTTTTTTTTATTCAATAAATATGGAGGGGATAGGGTGTCACACCATCATGTAGCCTTAATTTGTACATATCTGGATCTTTCCCATGATGCTTTTATTTTTCGAAGACTGTTACTATCTGAAGTCTGGCTGAAGCTGAACAATGTCTTAGTTTCATGCCTTCTGAATAAAAAATGAACATGTCTGGGTCTCATTGCCCTTTATTATAACCATCACCCAAGACAAGACTTGATTGTAGATATTTTTTTATAATGGGGTACTGATCACATGACCCTTCGAGGCCTCGCTGTCATGCGTAAGATAAAGGAAATTCACACTGAGATGGCCAGCTAATGGAAGATAAAGACATTTATATTTAAGGCCACGTAGGAGCAGGGGATTAAT
Organism: Anomaloglossus baeobatrachus; assembly: GCF_048569485.1. Lineage (NCBI taxonomy): Eukaryota > Metazoa > Chordata > Amphibia > Anura > Aromobatidae > Anomaloglossus > Anomaloglossus baeobatrachus. The sequence continues at coordinate 39,997,671 of NC_134359.1, forward strand.
TGGTATTCCATCTCTCTGTTCATATTGCCCTTCTCGATCCTCACATTTCTCATGCAAAATCCAGATCGGTGCACTGATTATGACAAATTGTTTTCTTCAACACAGAAAGACCTTTTTTTTTAACAGTTGTTTTAATTTTTCCTTTCAACTCCAAATGTGATATATGATTAATTTCTTCTTCTCGGTTTATTAGGAGCTACACAACCAATGGTCGCTGTGGTTCACTAGTGATACGTTGCGCGTTTAAATATAGTTGGCACCATCCAGTAGCGGAGACATCATCAGATTTGGGCTTCTAAGTTCTAAGCCTAAAGTTCACTTTATATTTAATGGTGTGCTCTGCTAGAGAGGGACTAAAGGGGAATTGTCTTATTAGCCACCATTTTCCCTGGATGATGAGCAACAATGTGACAAGGGTTGTGTTTAACGATCATTAAAGGAGCCTGTCTGGTATTTCAAGTGGTGGTGACCTCTTGTCTAAAGGCCACTTTACACACAGCGACATCGCTAGCGAACGTACCCTCCCCTGTCGGTTGTGCGTCACGGGCAAATTGCTGCCCATGGCACACATCGCTTACACCCGTCACACATACTTACCTGCCTAGCGACGTCGCTGTGGCCGGCGAGCCACCTCCTTTCTAAGGGTGCGGTTCGTGCGGCGTCACTAAGCGGCAGCCCAATAGAAGCGGAAGGGCGGAGATGAGTGGGCCGGACATCCCGCCCACCTCCTTCCTTCCTCATTGCGGGCGGCCGCAGGGATGGTGGTGATCCTCGTTACTGCAATGTCACACATAGCGATGTGTGCTGCCGCAGAAACGACGAACAACCTGCGTCCTGCACCAGCAACGACAATCGGGATTAGAGCGACCGGACAACGATCAACGATATGGTGAGTAATTTTGATAGTTAGCGGTCGCTCGTACGTGTCACACGCAACGACGTCGCTAACTATGCCGGATGTGCGTCACGAATTCCGTGACCCCAACGACATCTCGTTAGCGATGTCGTTGCGTGTAAAGTGGCCTTAAGTTGTGAAATAAAAAAAAGTTAATTTTTATTTCAGAGAGGTTTTGGTTTCCTAGTAAAGTAACATATCGATGTGGACTTACCCGAACTAAAAAGTTTGGGAAATTTGAGCTCATATGCCCAATTGGGTCATGCTAGTTCGGAGGAATGTGATCTTTATGACCACAAGGATCCATTAAAACGTCATTTATGGAGCAATTATCTGCAATTGACAGTTGAGAAGTGGTGCCTTTTGTGTGACACTCCAACTATATTTTGGTGCCCAAATTAAAGATCTTCCTATAAGGTAGCCATGCACTTTGGATTAAAATATTCTATTCATTATACACCTACTCACTTCTTCCCAATACAAAAAAAGTACCATCCAAGCATAAGAGAAAATGTAAAAAGCATGCGCCCTATCGAATCTGATTGGCTGAAAAGAAGTAAAAAATGTCAGATTCTGGATCATATATCAGCTGGAAAATTCCACAGTGCAGATCAAAGGAGGCAACATGATGTCATGGGTGACACAATCATGTGGTTTCTGGCAGTAGAAGGTCACAGCATTTGGCTGCACAAAATACTCCCTGACTTTCTATTGTTCCTGCTGTTAGTATTCATTGGTATAGGTAGCTTTCCTGCTTGGTTTTCATCTCTCCCCCTTTAGTACCCAGGAGAACCCTCCTTCCATCTAACTGCTGATTATCAGTATTCTCCATGTGCTTAAATACTCCAGGACTTGTGCTGGACATATTATTTAGTTCATTCCAGCTCTGGTTGCAAGCATGTGGTTTGTACTCATCCGTGGTATCATTACTGAAAGTTTGCTGAACTCCTACCTGAGTCATCTGTAGATAAGTGGTTCATGCATTTCCCCCTGTGTGTCCTCCTTGTGTCTTCTCTAGTGTTTAGTGGGGTTGATGAAGACCTCATCTCATCTGTTCCCTATTTAGGGTCCAACACTAGGGATACTTAGGTTGAGCCGGATACCTTACCCTATCTAGGGTGGTGAGGGACCTCAGGGACCAGCAGTAGGTTTGGTCACGGGTCACCATCTCCCCCTTCTCTAGACACAGGGTTTCCCTTTCCTTTCGACATTCGCTTGGTACTTCCCCGTACGTAGCATGACACATAACATCTGAGATTAAAGAACTTGATCAAAATTTTATAATTGTGGGCACATGCAAATCTCAATAATTATTACTTTTGTCAGTGGTCAGCTTTTATAGAATGTTTATATCTTTTTCTTTCTTTTTTTTATTACCAGGAAGAATTGGAGACCGCCAAGCAGTTTTTGTATTATGAAATGGGATACAAAGCGCGATCCGAACAACTAACAGATCGATCCGAAATTAATTTATCCCCTTCAGATATAGACAGGTAAGAGGGTCAGACGTTAAACCCCCGGAGCGCCCCATCTTACTTTTTCATTTCATTTGTTGTGTAGGCAATACAAATTGTAATTTCAATGAGAATCTCTTCCAGTCTTCCCGAGCTCAGTATATTTTGAATTAAATCAAAATCAATATACATTAGGAAATACGGCCGAGTAAAGAGCCGGGATCACTGCTGTGGAATACATATTTATCATAGTATCACATCGCCTTCCTTTCCTAACCGTGCAATACCCTACAGTGCAAGACCAAACAGTTTAACAATAAATATAAGAATCAATGTCTGTCTGCTGTCGTAAAGGCACATTGATCTGACAATAGGGGATTTTACTGTGCTAATCTAATCTATGCGTGTAAATCAATGTATCTGTATTTCTATCATTGCAGTGGTAATATTCGCTATCTATACTTGTACACTACAGTTGATAGGATAATGAGACTGCTGAAAAGTCATCTTTACAGAATAGGAAGTCGGAGCCGAATATAAGGCCTAGTGGTTATTGTGAAAATTGCAACCTTTACTAGTCTACTAATATAGATAATTAAAAAACAGCAACTATCAAAACATTTCAAAATACAAAGTAAATACACTGATCAGAATTGTAATTGTAACAGTAAGGGGTACTTTGCACACAACGACATCACAAGCCGATGATAGCGATGCCGAGCGCGATAGTCCTCACCCCCGTCGCAGCAGCGATATCTTGTGATAGCTGGCGTAGCGAACATTATCGCTACGGCAGCTTCACATGCACTTACCTGCCCTGCGACGTCACTCTGGCCGGCGACCCGCCTCCTTCCTAAGGGGGGCGGGTCGTTGCGGCGTCACAGCGACGTCACACGGCAGGCGGCCAATAGAAGCGGAGGGGAGGAGACATAAACATCCCGCCCACCTCCTTCCTTCCGCATAGCCGGTGGAGGCAGGTAAGGAGATGTTCCTCGCTCCTGCGGCTTCATACACAGCGATGTGTGCTACCACAGGAACGAGGAATAACATCGTACCTGTCGCTGCAGCGAAATTATGGAAATGACCGACACTACACAGATCACCGATTTACGATGCTTTTGCGATCATTTATCGGTGCTTCTAGGCTTTACACGTTGCGACATCGTTACCGGCGCCGGATGTGCGTCACTTTCGATTTGACCCCAACGAGATCGCAGTAGCGATGTCGCAACGTGCAAATTACCCCTAAGATTGAAAAGTCATGAAATTATAGAAATCACAGGATTAATGTACATGTTAACGCAATGCAAATAATAAAAAAAAATAGAAACAAAACTTATAAAACATTTTGATTTATTCTGTATTGAGTATTAGTGCCATGCGCAAGAATTACCTGCACTTACGGCCATAGATGCATATCTATAATCTTCTGTTGAATGGACTTTCGTACACAAATCATCAAGATCCGCTGCTGGCAGCTTTTTGCTGACCAATGACGTCCCAAATATGCTTGATGGGAGACAAATCCAGAGACGGTGCAACCATGGGAGCATGTTAGGCCATGTAGGCAACTCTCAGCAATACGAGCAACATGCAGACTGGTGTTGTCTCATTGAAAAGTAGCTCTCTACGATTGTCTGCAATGGTCATCACACCACTGCTTCAGCCATGTCAAAAAGGAGCAGTGGAGAGGCGTTGAAGGAGAAGCAATGAGCATGTAAGACGGAGTTGCTCAAATATAATCGTATCACTTTCTGAAACATGAACATAACTTCCTAACTGTGTGTGTGTGTGTGTGTGTGTGTATATATATATATATATATATATATATATATATATATATATATATATATATATATATATATATATATATATATATATATATATATATATTATCACACACACACGGTTAGGAAGTTGTGTGTATATATCTTATCTATACATACATACATACATATACATGCATGCATGCATACACACACATACATACATACATACATACATACATACATACATACATACATACATACACACACATCACACACAAGAGCCTGTCTCTTCGAGCTCTAGGCTCCTGCAGTTAGGAGATCTTTGGTGACATCATGGTCACATGACCTTGATGTCACCAAAAGTCCTTAAACGGTCTTAACCTTGGTATATATATGCTGGGGTCCCTAGGAGAATGGTGGCCCTGTGAAATTGTCCAGAGTGCTCATTCTTCCCCCCCCTAATGCCAGTCCTGCATACCACCCTGTCTCTTCTTCAGCTTCTCTAGACTTTTGCAGTTAAGAGACCTTTGGTTACCTTTATCTGTGTTAGTCTAAGAATAGAAATGTTGGGGGGACCCTGAGAATTTGCCTAATTTGACCTCTTCTCCCCCCCCCCCCTTAAGGCTGGTCCTGGCTGTAAATAGGGCGTATTTTTGGAGTAGGGCTTATATTTTTATATTTCGACCATACTCTAAAAATAATGTAAAATTATGGTAGGACTTATTTTTGTGATAGGTCTTATTTTGGGGTAAACATGGTAAAACTATAAAACCAAAATTGCTCCTCTTACATTTTTAGAGTCAGATTTTATGTGAAATATTACTTATTACTTACAATAGTCTTAACACTCATTTAGATGAGTCAATAATCTGAATTGAGCGATTATTAGAACTCCTGTATATGGGTAGTTGAGAGACATATCTGTTGACTGAGCGATTGTTCGACAGACTGCTATCTAATGTGTATAGGGGACTTTCAGTGTTAAGCCTGCTTTACACGTTACAATTGATTGTGCGGCACGGGCAATTTGTTGCCCGTGTCGCACAATCCTGTAACCCCCCCCCCGTCACACATACTTACCTTCCAAACGACCTCGCTGTGGGCGGCGAATATCCACTTCCTGAAGGGGGAGGGACGTTCGGCGTCACAGTGACGTCACACAGTGGCCGGCCAATAGAAGCGGAGGGGCGGAGATGAGCGGGACGTAAACGTCCCGCCCACCTCCTTCCTTCCGCATTGCCGGCGGGACGCAGGTAAGCTGTGTTCATCGCTCCCTGGGTGTCACACGGAGTGTTGTGTGCTGCCCCGGGTACGATGAACAACAGGACGTGCGATTTTTAGAAAATGAGCGAAGTGTCAGCGATGAATGAGAAGGTGAGTATTTCTGCTCGTTCATAGCTGTCACAAGCTACGATATCACTAACTATGCCGGATGTGCGTCACTTACGACGTGACCCCGCCGACATCTCGTTAGATATATCGCAGCGTGTAAAGCCCGCTATAGAGAGGACAGAGCATTGCCCCCCCCGGGGCATTTGCGGAGGCCGGCATGACCCCTGATTGGTCGGGAGGTCAGGGTGTCATGGCCGAGGGAGGGGGAGGGAGCCCGTTTTGAAATGATTGGATAGCCAAAGGGGAGGAGCGGTACTTTTCCCGCTCCTTTTCCTGAAGGAAGAGTCCCACCCACCCTCCCTAATATTTGTGGTATGACTGGGTTGTTCATTGTATGGGAGGGGGTGGTGTGGGTGGGGTTTCTCGGGTCGTAGTGGCTGGTTAGCGTTTTATTGGTGGGTCCTTGAAGTTGGTTTAAAATTGTTTCGGGGAATCCATACGGGTATCCCCTCATTGGCAGAATGGCTGGTCACCTGGTGATTTTGAGGGGAATCCCGACCGGGATGTCGGGGCCCCTGTAGGTGTGTTGGGGTTAACCAAGGATTAACCCTTACAGTGTGGTGCGCCTGAGCCAGTGTCTGTAACGGCTGGCAGCAAGTTGGTTTTATGGTTCTGTTTGTAGGAATCACCAGGGTTTGTAGCTTCAAGGACCTTACCATATTGCAATTTTATTGGTTATGTATTTTGTTTAATAAATGGCTGCTATGGCCAGAATTATCCAAAGATATTCGGTGTCCGTGTAGTTATTTTAGTTAAGAATGGGAATGGAGGGAGGAGATGTGGAGGAGACCGGAGTCAACAATTCCAGGGTCAAGCTTGATCAATTTCATTGACTTTTGTACAATATAAAGAGGAATCTGGGAGAAAAAGATAATAGTCAATGGCTTTCTAATGTAATTTATAATCCTGAAAATATTGTTTTTTGCATAGCACAAAAGATCTTACGTTTTAGTTCATAGGACAGATTTTCATTGGTTCCTTTAATGAAAATAAACTAATTTTTCTTCCTCTCTAGGTACAAAAAGAGATTCCATAAGTTTGATAAAGATAAGAAAGGATTCATCACCATACTTGATGTCCAACGTGTCTTGGAGGTGAGTAAGACATGAGTGATTCACCGAAAAGGACATAAATTAAAAAAAAAAAAATCGAAAAAACTCACCACAAAAAAGCCACCAGCCAATTCAGGTAAAAAATTTGCAAATGCTCTTGCAGGATGCAACCGTCCCACCATGATAAAGGTATGGGTAACACAGGTGCAGAATACCGATGAGACAGCCACAGATGTGTGTGACGCCCCTGGACTATCAGGTCTTCACAGGGTATTGTACAATCTTCCTTCCCGTGCAATATCCACCTCCTCCTTGGTTTTGGGTCCCCAACTACATGGTGTTGCCTACATCAGCTAATCAAATCCTAGGTACACTCTGCACCACACCCACCAGACACACCAGTGGACGGCCTGAGTGGAATAGGGTCGCCCACTTGGGGGGTTGGATAGGGGAGGTCAGTAGCGTCAGGAGCAAAGAGTTGTGTGTTGAAAGGGAAGGAGAGAGAAGGTCAGGCGCAGGGCTCCTAGGAAGCCATCTAGGTGGCAGACGGTGGTCTGGGCCTAGAGGAGCTGGATCCCCGGTCTCAGGGGATCATGGCAAGGGGCACGGATCTGTCGAGGAGGACAGCCGGCGGCCTTGCACCATCACCGGGCTGGGACCAAGGCACGACTGGGTACGTGGACCCTAGATCAGGGAGTACCTTCAGGCAACCTGACAATTTACCCGACAAGATCAGAGCCTTCAAGACCCGCTCTCCACCTGCTCCAGAATTGTGGTGCTAGCGCAACGAGGGGGATAGGACTTTCCACTCAAACGGTCCAGAAAATCCAAACTGTGAACCCTGAGAGCAAGCTCCCACACTTAGCCATAGTGGGGAGCGGGACCCGGAAAGTTCCACTCTACCGGGACCAACAGAGAAGTAAACTTGGTGCTAGGAGGCAGTCACGGATCACCAGGCAGCACCATTGGGGACAGGACCCAAACTAAGCTTCCCTCAGCGGCAGCGGTATACAGAACTTTGGTTTATCCAGTTGACGGTCAGCTTAATGGACTGAGTGAGACCCCTTTCGCATCCAACGGCACTCCCCCCCCCCCCCCCCCCTACTTTTTTGTGGCGAGTTTTTTTGTGAGTAAGTGTCGCGGGCGGAGGAGGGGACGCCGCGCTCTCCCACTGCTCGGGTCTGGCTGCCGCTGCGGCTGCTGCGGCCTGCTGCTGCCGCTGCTCGGTGGCTCGAGCGATGGGCCGGATCGCGGGGACTCGAGCGGCGCTCCTCGCCCGTGAGTGAAAGGGGATTGGGTTTTGGGATAGTTTATTGTCCGTGACGCCACCCACGGTTGTGGTGATTATGTGGACACCACCGCTGCTCTGGCTGGGGATCCCGGGAGTGATGGTATGGAGCAGCCAGTTGTTGTTTTGCCCCTCCGTGGGTAGGGGTTGGTGATCCCGGGGCCCAGTGATGGAATTGGAATTGTGGACAGGCGGGGATGGGGCCTGTGGAGGTGCAGGGGCAGCGCTGTGCCGCACGGCACGGAGGTACTCACTCAGCCAGTAAACACGACACAGTTCTCGGTAAACAAACGGCTGGTTGGACGGGTCCCTCGGACGGTTCACGGTGCTGATGTTCCCTGCAGTTAGCGGTGACTGTCTCTTCCCTGCACCTATGAAAGTCTCTTTGGTAGCGATGGGTTCCCACTGGTTACCCACTCCTCGGCTTCAAGCTGGGCCGAAGGAGCTCTACTCTTGCCCGCAGGCGCTGGCCCTGGGAAACTGGTGCCTTGGCGGTGTCTCCTCTCATCGGTCGGACTGTTGCCTTCAATCGGGACTTGGTTGTTAGGAGACAGACGTCCCCTTCACTGACGGATTTGTCAAATTATGGCGACTCCTAGCCTTGCCGGGATCTGAAAGACCTCTGCCCTGGTGCTGACTGTTCTTCGTATACTGCTCCGGTACCGCCGGGTCACCACCCGTCCGCGGTCCTTCCAGCAACCTCCGAGCAGTCCCCCTGCAGACTTTCCTGCCAGCGTTGAGAAACACGTGATGGTGTCTCCGCGGCTTTCTTATTTGCATACTTCCCAGGGGGCAATGCTCTAGAATCACTGCGTTGAGAAACACGTGATGGTGTCTCCGCAGTGGATATGTTGATCTCCCTAAGGTCAACAATGCTTGCTTAAGTAGTCTTATACTAGGCATTGCCCCCACTAGCCAGATTCCTACTCCACACTGATGAGGGGCAAATACCCCGAAACGGCTGTCTGTGGATGGATACCATGTTTGGTATAGGTGGTCTCCTTGACTGGAGACTGCCCTTCCCGTGGTTGTTCCTTCCCGGTGAAAGACCTGGCTAGTTTCCTGCCAGCGTTGAGAAACACGTGATGGTGTCTCCGCGGCTTTCTTATTTGCATACTTCCCAGGGGGCAATGCTCTAGAATCACTGCGTTGAGAAACACGTGATGGTGTCTCCGCAGTGGATATGTTGATCTCCCTAAGGTCAACAATGCTTGCTTAAGTAGTCTTATACTAGGCATTGCCCCCACTAGCCAGATTCCTACTCCACACTGATGAGGGGCAAATACCCCGAAACGGCTGTCTGTGGATGGATACCATGTTTGGTATAGGTGGTCTCCTTGACTGGAGACTGCCCTTCCCGTGGTTGTTCCTTCCCGGTGAAAGACCTGGCTAGTTTCCTGCCAGCGTTGAGAAACACGTGATGGTGTCTCCGCGGCTTTCTTATTTGCATACTTCCCAGGGGGCAATGCTCTAGAATCACTGCGTTGAGAAACACGTGATGGTGTCTCCGCAGTGGATATGTTGATCTCCCTAAGGTCAACAATGCTTGCTTAAGTAGTCTTATACTAGGCATTGCCCCCACTAGCCAGATTCCTACTCCACACTGATGAGGGGCAAATACCCCGAAACGGCTGTCTGTGGATGGATACCATGTTTGGTATAGGTGGTCTCCTTGACTGGAGACTGCCCTTCCCGTGGTTGTTCCTTCCCGGTGAAAGACCTGGCTAGTTTCCTGCCAGCGTTGAGAAACACGTGATGGTGTCTCCGCGGCTTTCTTATTTCCCCTGCAGACTATCACCGCCGTCTGCTGACCTTGCTGTCACAGTCCGGGGCACACACCCGGACCAACTTCAGGCTTTACTACCCCCACTTTTCTGTCCTTACTCCTCCACTTCCCTAGCTTAACTCCATTCCTCACTCAAGCTCTGCCTGAGCTCAACCCTTGGTTCCTCCCGCCTCCAGGGCTGTGTACTCCTCGGTGGGCGGAGCCAACCGCCTGGCCCACCCCCTGGTGTGGACATCAGCCCCTGGAGGAAGGCAACAAGGATTTTGGATTAGCTTGGTGTACCTGCAGGGAATGTGGGGTGCGTGTGGTGTTGTGACCTGTGACCCCTGGCTTGCCCAGGGCGTCACATTCCCCCTTAGCAAAACACAGACCGTCCTCGGGCTGCCCGTCCAACACCGGTTTTATTTTCCTTTTTGTTTTTCTGAAAAAAATATGAAAAAACGGTAACATACATACAAATTATGACATCATCCCACATCGGGAGGCACATTTCTTAAACGTTGCAAACAGTATACGGTTACGGTTTCCGCTCTCTCCCACCCAAGCAACCTGGCCCTGATGCTGCCCCTAAAACCCAGGCAGCACCCCTTGACCCCAGTCCAGCACAAGTTACCCGAGCGGGATCTGTCCTTCCCCTTGAGAGGGTAGCCACCGGTTCCTGTGGTGGCTGGGCCCCAGCCTGCTCTGCTGTGGGCCCTCCCTCCAACCTGCCTCTCCGGAGGCGGTAATTGCGGAGACGGTAACACAACTTATTTACATGCCACTTAACGTTTGTGGTTGCCCTGCAAGTTCACGGGCTTGTCCATGAGCAGTTCCTCATGCAACTTTTTAAACGGTCCCCACGGGGACAACGGTGCCGGCAACGGCCGGTTTCCAAATCACGGTTGACAATCAGGTGAACTTCATGGTTTCATTTTACTTATCATCTTTCATTTTCAAACACAAACACTGGTGGTCCCAACGGGGACGGTGCAACGGTGCTCCGCTGCCCTGGAAGCGGCTACCACCGCAGGGGGTCGGCCCACTCAGGGACCGAGCGGTATATGGGGTTCTCCTTCCATTGGCAGTTCAACCCCAAACCACTGACAGCCGCTGGGAATGGCGGCGGAGGCAGCGCACTTGGGACCTCCTCCTCCATTAACGGCACTCTCTCCGGACCCCCGGTCGCGGTGCTGATATCCGTCTCCCACTCAATCAGGGCTGGTTCCGGGGTTTGTGTGGATTGATCGCGACGCGGTACGGCTGCAGCGGCCCCTTGCTCGCGGGCGCCCACTACGGCAACCATTCTGCGCATCTCTGCCTTCCAATCCATCAACTGCTGCAGGCTCTGCGCCCTCACCTTCACGCAGAACCGGCCCAACTCCCGCTCCAGCCACGCAGCGGTCCCGGCGGGGAGCTCACCCGGGCCGCAGTCCTCAAAAGCTACTCCGCCTCGTTTCCCCCAGAGCTTGGGTACTCCGGTGGCGGGTATTCCCGCACTCCAATTCGAGGACGCCGCCATTTCTCCATCCGCGTCCCCCTTAGCCTCTTTCCGGCCCCTCCTCTCTCGGGGCGGGGTTTTGGCCTTCGCGCCTCTACTACTCGAAGACGCTCGAGCGGGAACTTTTCGCACCAAAGATGGCGACTTCTGAATTTTTCCGGCCGGATACCTCCGGCGGTCACAAGGCGCACCTCGACCCAACGGCAGAGCGGTAAGATCCTGTTCGTGACGCCAAGTTGTCGCGGGCGGAGGAGGGGACGCCGCGCTCTCCCACTGCTCGGGTCCGGCTGCCGCTGCGGCTGCTGCGGCCTGCTGCCGCTGCTCGGTGGCTCGAGCGATGGGCCGGATCCCGGGGACTCGAGCGGCGCTCCTCGCCCGTGAGTGAAAGGGGATTGGGTTTTGGGATAGTTTATTGTCCGTGACGCCACCCACGGTTGTGGTGATTATGTGGACACCACCGCTGCTCTGGCTGGGGATCCCGGGAGTGATGGTATGGAGCAGCCAGTTGTTGTTTTGCCCCTCCGTGGGTAGGGGTTGGTGATCCTGGGGCCCAGTGATGGAATTGGAATGGTGGACAGGCGGGGATGGGGCCTGTGGAGGTGCAGGGGCGCAGGGGCAGCGCTGTGCCGCACGGCACGGAGGTACTCACTCAGCCAGTAAACACGACACAGTTCTCAGTAAACAAACGGCTGGTTGGACGGGTCCCTCGGACGGTTCACGGTGCTGATGTTCCCTGCAGTTAGCGGTGACGGTCTCTTCCCTGCACCTATGAAAGTCTCTTTGGTAGCGATGGGTTCCCACCGGTTACCCACTCCTCGGCTTCAAGCTGGGCCGAAGGAGCTCTACTCTTGCCCGCAGGCGCTGGCCCTGGGAAACTGGTACCTTGGCGGTGTCTCCCCTCATCGGTCGGACTGTTGCCTTCAATCGGGACTTGGTTGTTAGGAGACAGACGTCCCCTTCACTGATGGATTTGGCAAATTATGGCGACTCCTAGCCTTGCCGGGATCCGAAAGGCCCCTGCCCTGGTGCTGACTGTTCTTCGTATACTGCTCCGGTACCGCCGGGTCACCACCCGTCCGCGGTCCTTCCAGCAACCTCCGAGCAGTCCCCCTGCAGACTATCACCGCCGTCTGCTGACCTTGCTGTCACAGTCCGGGGCACACACCCGGACCAACTTCAGGCTTTACTACTGTCACTTTTCTGTCCTTACTCCTCCACTTCCCTAGCTTAACTCCGTTCCTCACTCAAGCTCTGCCTGAGCTCAACCCTTGGTTCCTCCCGCCTCCAGGGCTGTGTACTCCTCGGTGGGCGGAGCCAACCGCCTGGCCCACCCCCTGGTGTGGACATCAGCCCCTGGAGGAAGGCAACAAGGATTTTGGATTAGCTTGGTGTACCTGCAGGGAATGTGGGGTGCGTGTGGTGTTGTGACCTGTGACCCCTGGCTTGCCCAGGGCGTCACATAAGACATGAGGTTTAGTAGGTGTAGGAAGATGATGGATCTGAGCTGCAATACTTGACTCAGCCCATGGACGTGACTGGCACTTTTTCCAGTTTACTGCCTAACCTTACCTAATTCTTGACGTTCTATCTGATGACCGCCCTATGAACACAGTCCCTAATGGTTTTTGTTCCAGCTGGTTATTGTAAAATTAATTTATTCACGTCCACCATGATGATGTCAATTCCAGCAATGCATTGTATCCTACATCTTCCTTCACCATCTGTTCTCTTTTCTTTCTCATCCTGCCTATTCCTACACTTTTATAATCCACCTTCCAAGTTTGTCATTTTATCTCTAATGTTCTTGCTCATCTATCGAATCAGTATATTGTCCATCTTCTATATTCCAGGTCTCTATCATCCACTCTTCCTTCTACAGTTTTATGTCCACCATGGCTCTGTTTTCTATATTTTTTTTTTTTTTTTATATCCCAGTCTTTATTCTTCTCTACTCCTATCAATCACCATTTTTCTGTTATCCGCTGTTCCTCTTGTATCTTAAACTACAAGTTCTGTTCCAGGCAGGGCCTCGTTCTGTTCCAGGCAGGGCCTCGTTCTGTTCCAGGCAGGGCCTCGTTCTGTTCCAGGCAGGGCCTCGTTCTGTTCCAGGCAGGGCCTCGTTCTGTTCCAGGCAGGGCCTCGTTCTGTTCCAGGCTGGGCCTCGTTCTGTTCCAGGCTGGGCCTCGTTCTGTTCCAGGCTGGGCCTCGTTCTGTTCCAGGCTGGGCCTCGTTCTGTTCCAGGCTGGGCCTCGTTCTGTTCCAGGCTGGGCCTCGTTCTGTTCCAGGCTGGGCCTCGTTCTGTTCCAGGCTGGGCCTCGTTCTGTTCCAGGCTGGGCCTCGTTCTGTTCCAGGCTGGGCCTCGTTCTGTTCCAGGCTGGGCCTCGTTCTGTTCCAGGCTGGGCCTCGTTCTGTTCCAGGCTGGGCCTCGTTCTGTTCCAGGCTGGGCCTCGTTTTGTTCCAGGCTGGGCCTCGTTTTGTTCCAGGCTGGGCCTCGTTTTGTTCCAGGCTGGGCCTCGTTTTGTTCCAGGCTGGGCCTCGTTTTGTTCCAGGCTGGGCCTCGTTTTGTTCCAGGCTGGGCCTCGTTTTGTTCCAGGCTGGGCCTCGTTTTGTTCCAGGCTGGGCCTCGTTTTGTTCCAGGCTGGGCCTCGTTTTGTTCCAGGCTGGGCCTCGTTTTGTTCCAGGCTGGGCCTCGTTTTGTTCCAGGCTGGGCCTCGTTTTGTTCCAGGCTGGGCCTCGTTTTGTTCCAGGCTGGGCCTCGTTTTGTTCCAGGCTGGGCCTCGTTTTGTTCCAGGCTGGGCCTCGTTTTGTTCCAGGCTGGGCCTCGTTTTGTTCCAGGCTGGGCCTCGTTTTGTTCCAGGCTGGGCCTCGTTTTGTTCCAGGCTGGGCCTCGTTTTGTTCCAGGCTGGGCCTCGTTTTGTTCCAGGCTGGGCCTCGTTTTGTTCCAGGCTGGGCCTCGTTTTGTTCCAGGCTGGGCCTCGTTTTGTTCCAGGCTGGGCCTCGTTTTGTTCCAGGCTGGGCCTCGTTTTGTTCCAGGCTGGGCCTCGTTTTGTTCCAGGCTGGGCCTCGTTTTGTTCCAGGCTGGGCCTCGTTTTGTTCCAGGCTGGGCCTCGTTTTGTTCCAGGCTGGGCCTCGTTTTGTTCCAGGCTGGGCCTCGTTTTGTTCCAGGCTGGGCCTCGTTTTGTTCCAGGCTGGGCCTCGTTTTGTTCCAGGCTGGGCCTCGTTTTGTTCCAGGCTGGGCCTCGTTTTGTTCCAGGCTGGGCCTCGTTTTGTTCCAGGCTGGGCCTCGTTTTGTTCCAGGCTGGGCCTCGTTTTGTTCCAGGCTGGGCCTCGTTTTGTTCCAGGCTGGGCCTCGTTTTGTTCCAGGCTGGGCCTCGTTTTGTTCCAGGCTGGGCCTCGTTTTGTTCCAGGCTGGGCCTCGTTTTGTTCCAGGCTGGGCCTCGTTTTGTTCCAGGCTGGGCCTCGTTTTGTTCCAGGCTGGGCCTCGTTTTGTTCCAGGCTGGGCCTCGTTTTGTTCCAGGCTGGGCCTCGTTTTGTTCCAGGCTGGGCCTCGTTTTGTTCCAGGCTGGGCCTCGTTTTGTTCCAGGCTGGGCCTCGTTTTGTTCCAGGCTGGGCCTCGTTTTGTTCCAGGCTGGGCCTCGTTTTGTTCCAGGCTGGGCCTCGTTTTGTTCCAGGCTGGGCCTCGTTTTGTTCCAGGCTGGGCCTCGTTTTGTTCCAGGCTGGGCCTCGTTTTGTTCCAGGCTGGGCCTCGTTTTGTTCCAGGCTGGGCCTCGTTTTGTTCCAGGCTGGGCCTCGTTTTGTTCCAGGCTGGGCCTCGTTTTGTTCCAGGCTGGGCCTCGTTTTGTTCCAGGCTGGGCCTCGTTTTGTTCCAGGCTGGGCCTCGTTTTGTTCCAGGCTGGGCCTCGTTTTGTTCCAGGCTGGGCCTCGTTTTGTTCCAGGCTGGGCCTCGTTTTGTTCCAGGCTGGGCCTCGTTTTGTTCCAGGCTGGGCCTCGTTTTGTTCCAGGCTGGGCCTCGTTTTGTTCCAGGCTGGGCCTCGTTTTGTTCCAGGCTGGGCCTCGTTTTGTTCCAGGCTGGGCCTCGTTTTGTTCCAGGCTGGGCCTCGTTTTGTTCCAGGCTGGGCCTCGTTTTGTTCCAGGCTGGGCCTCGTTTTGTTCCAGGCTGGGCCTCGTTTTGTTCCAGGCTGGGCCTCGTTTTGTTCCAGGCTGGGCCTCGTTTTGTTCCAGGCTGGGCCTCGTTTTGTTCCAGGCTGGGCCTCGTTTTGTTCCAGGCTGGGCCTCGTTTTGTTCCAGGCTGGGCCTCGTTTTGTTCCAGGCTGGGCCTCGTTTTGTTCCAGGCTGGGCCTCGTTTTGTTCCAGGCTGGGCCTCGTTTTGTTCCAGGCTGGGCCTCGTTTTGTTCCAGGCTGGGCCTCGTTTTGTTCCAGGCTGGGCCTCGTTTTGTTCCAGGCTGGGCCTCGTTTTGTTCCAGGCTGGGCCTCGTTTTGTTCCAGGCTGGGCCTCGTTTTGTTCCAGGCTGGGCCTCGTTTTGTTCCAGGCTGGGCCTCGTTTTGTTCCAGGCTGGGCCTCGTTTTGTTCCAGGCTGGGCCTCGTTTTGTTCCAGGCTGGGCCTCGTTTTGTTCCAGGCTGGGCCTCGTTTTGTTCCAGGCTGGGCCTCGTTTTGTTCCAGGCTGGGCCTCGTTTTGTTCCAGGCTGGGCCTCGTTTTGTTCCAGGCTGGGCCTCGTTTTGTTCCAGGCTGGGCCTCGTTTTGTTCCAGGCTGGGCCTCGTTTTGTTCCAGGCTGGGCCTCGTTTTGTTCCAGGCTGGGCCTCGTTTTGTTCCAGGCTGGGCCTCGTTTTGTTCCAGGCTGGGCCTCGTTTTGTTCCAGGCTGGGCCTCGTTTTGTTCCAGGCTGGGCCTCGTTTTGTTCCAGGCTGGGCCTCGTTTTGTTCCAGGCTGGGCCTCGTTTTGTTCCAGGCTGGGCCTCGTTTTGTTCCAGGCTGGGCCTCGTTTTGTTCCAGGCTGGGCCTCGTTTTGTTCCAGGCTGGGCCTCGTTTTGTTCCAGGCTGGGCCTCGTTTTGTTCCAGGCTGGGCCTCGTTTTGTTCCAGGCTGGGCCTCGTTTTGTTCCAGGCTGGGCCTCGTTTTGTTCCAGGCTGGGCCTCGTTTTGTTCCAGGCTGGGCCTCGTTTTGTTCCAGGCTGGGCCTCGTTTTGTTCCAGGCTGGGCCTCGTTTTGTTCCAGGCTGGGCCTCGTTTTGTTCCAGGCTGGGCCTCGTTTTGTTCCAGGCTGGGCCTCGTTTTGTTCCAGGCTGGGCCTCGTTTTGTTCCAGGCTGGGCCTCGTTTTGTTCCAGGCTGGGCCTCGTTTTGTTCCAGGCTGGGCCTCGTTTTGTTCCAGGCTGGGCCTCGTTTTGTTCCAGGCTGGGCCTCGTTTTGTTCCAGGCTGGGCCTCGTTTTGTTCCAGGCTGGGCCTCGTTTTGTTCCAGGCTGGGCCTCGTTTTGTTCCAGGCTGGGCCTCGTTTTGTTCCAGGCTGGGCCTCGTTTTGTTCCAGGCTGGGCCTCGTTTTGTTCCAGGCTGGGCCTCGTTTTGTTCCAGGCTGGGCCTCGTTTTGTTCCAGGCTGGGCCTCGTTTTGTTCCAGGCTGGGCCTCGTTTTGTTCCAGGCTGGGCCTCGTTTTGTTCCAGGCTGGGCCTCGTTTTGTTCCAGGCTGGGCCTCGTTTTGTTCCAGGCTGGGCCTCGTTTTGTTCCAGGCTGGGCCTCGTTTTGTTCCAGGCTGGGCCTCGTTTTGTTCCAGGCTGGGCCTCGTTTTGTTCCAGGCTGGGCCTCGTTTTGTTCCAGGCTGGGCCTCGTTTTGTTCCAGGCTGGGCCTCGTTTTGTTCCAGGCTGGGCCTCGTTTTGTTCCAGGCTGGGCCTCGTTTTGTTCCAGGCTGGGCCTCGTTTTGTTCCAGGCTGGGCCTCGTTTTGTTCCAGGCTGGGCCTCGTTTTGTTCCAGGCTGGGCCTCGTTTTGTTCCAGGCTGGGCCTCGTTTTGTTCCAGGCTGGGCCTCGTTTTGTTCCAGGCTGGGCCTCGTTTTGTTCCAGGCTGGGCCTCGTTTTGTTCCAGGCTGGGCCTCGTTTTGTTCCAGGCTGGGCCTCGTTTTGTTCCAGGCTGGGCCTCGTTTTGTTCCAGGCTGGGCCTCGTTTTGTTCCAGGCTGGGCCTCGTTTTGTTCCAGGCTGGGCCTCGTTTTGTTCCAGGCTGGGCCTCGTTTTGTTCCAGGCTGGGCCTCGTTTTGTTCCAGGCTGGGCCTCGTTTTGTTCCAGGCTGGGCCTCGTTTTGTTCCAGGCTGGGCCTCGTTTTGTTCCAGGCTGGGCCTCGTTTTGTTCCAGGCTGGGCCTCGTTTTGTTCCAGGCTGGGCCTCGTTTTGTTCCAGGCTGGGCCTCGTTTTGTTCCAGGCTGGGCCTCGTTTTGTTCCAGGCTGGGCCTCGTTTTGTTCCAGGCTGGGCCTCGTTTTGTTCCAGGCTGGGCCTCGTTTTGTTCCAGGCTGGGCCTCGTTTTGTTCCAGGCTGGGCCTCGTTTTGTTCCAGGCTGGGCCTCGTTTTGTTCCAGGCTGGGCCTCGTTTTGTTCCAGGCTGGGCCTCGTTTTGTTCCAGGCTGGGCCTCGTTTTGTTCCAGGCTGGGCCTCGTTTTGTTCCAGGCTGGGCCTCGTTTTGTTCCAGGCTGGGCCTCGTTTTGTTCCAGGCTGGGCCTCGTTTTGTTCCAGGCTGGGCCTCGTTTTGTTCCAGGCTGGGCCTCGTTTTGTTCCAGGCTGGGCCTCGTTTTGTTCCAGGCTGGGCCTCGTTCTGTTCCAGGCTGGGCCTCGTTCTGTTCCAGGCTGGGCCTCGTTTTGTTCCAGGCTGGGCCTCGTTTTGTTCCAGGCTGGGCCTCGTTTTGTTCCAGGCTGGGCCTCGTTCTGTTCCAGGCTGGGCCTCGTTTTGTTCCAGGCTGGGCCTCGTTTTGTTCCAGGCTGGGCCTCGTTTTGTTCCAGGCTGGGCCTCGTTTTGTTCCAGGCTGGGCCTCGTTTTGTTCCAGGCTGGGCCTCGTTTTGTTCCAGGCTGGGCCTCGTTTTGTTCCAGGCTGGGCCTCGTTTTGTTCCAGGCTGGGCCTCGTTTTGTTCCAGGCTGGGCCTCGTTTTGTTCCAGGCTGGGCCTCGTTCTGTTCCAGGCTGGGCCTCGTTCTGTTCCAGGCTGGGCCTCGTTGTGTTTATTTAATAAAGTCTATACTCACCTGCTGTAGCAGCATTGGCGGCTTGAGTGATGTCACAACCCCACATGACCAAACAAGTAATCAACAGGAAGTAAGGGCCGCCACAGCACTCACTTCCTGTTGATTAACTCATTTGGTTCGAAGGTGGGGAGACAGTAGCCAGCGCTGATTGGATGTGGGGCTTGAGGGACGTCACAATGTCACGTGAGCCTCTGGTATTCGAGCGCTGGCACAGCTGGAAACACTCCAGTATGGGAGGGGAGTATAAGTTTTATCATTTTACCTGAGAAAAAGTGGAGTCAGAAGGGGTTATCCTAGTAGTGGACAACCCCTTTAACTTTGCAACTAACCCCTCTGTGGAAACAAAGTGAGAAAGAACATATACAGTACTTACCTACTAGTTGCCCAGCGCTCATCCTCCTGTCCTGCTGGCTTCTCTTCCAGTGTGGTTGGCATGTGACCGCTGCAGCAAATCAGTGGTCACAGTGATTGGCTGCAGCTGTTAAGCGTTGGGCATACCAGACTAAAAAAAAAAAAAAATTCTGTTTGCAGAAACAGCCAATGGGATGGGGGATTGATGATGGATTGGAATGAGTAAAGTTGGTGATTTTGACCATCTAATGGCTAAAGGGTGCTTTACACGCTGCGACATCGCTAGCGCTCTCGTTAGCGATGTGACACGCCAGATCGCAGATAAGATTTGCAGAAATCGCACATAGGTCACATTTTGAAGCGCCGGTCACATGTGTGATCTCGGCAAATCGTATGTGCGATCTGGAGTGTTACATCGCTAACGTGATCGCTATCGATGTCGTAGCGTCTAAAGCACCCTTTAATGTCTAAGATTAAAATCATTTTCTTTTCTTCTAGAATATAAATGTGCAGATGGACGCCAAAAATCTCCATGAAATCCTGAATGAAGTTGATTTAAATAAGAATGGACAAGTTGAGTTGAATGAATTTCTACAGGTCAGTACTAAATACATTTGTTCTAATGTTCATATATTTGCTAACGGTCGTGAATTTCTAGATGCACCCCAGGCAAATTTTAAGGCATCCTAGGCTGAAAGGGGCACAGTTTAGGTTAACCCTGCCTGAAAGTGGGTGTTTAGGTTGGGGTGTTACTAGGAGGGGCAGCACATTACCAGATATTGGATTTTCTTTTTTCTTAACTCTGTGTTATGCCATCCTGTGATTATTACACCTGGGCATTACATAGAGTTTGCCACTGAATAGCTACTGTCGGACTGTGTGGTGATACACCATTAAAGGGGAACAACCACCAGGATTTTCCTATATAAACTAAAGCCAGTGCTATACTGGTGCTATCATGCTGATTCTATACGTACCTTTAGTTGTGAGATCGGATGTTTAGTTTCTGAAATACAGGCAAGTAAAGTTTGTGAAATGCACTGTTGTTTGATGATAGGTGCAACAGAATATATAATAGGTGGGTTGGGTTTTGCTAGTTATTCCCGCCCCTGTGCCTGCCTGTCCTTCCTCCCCCTGTCCTTCCTCACTCCTTCCTCCCCATATAATATTAAAGACACGGGGAGGAAGGACAGGGGGAGGAAGGACAGGCAGCAGACAGGGGCAAGAATGACTAGCAAAACCCGACCCACCTATTCGATATTTCGTTGCACCTCTTATTAAATAACCGTGTATTTCACTAACTTTACTTGCTTGTATTTCTGACACTATACATCCGATCTCACAACTAAAGGTCCCTATAGAATCCGCATGATAGCGCCATCATAACACTGGCTTTAGTGTTGTATGCACATATATAATATAAAATATATATTTTATATTAGATTATCTATATCTATATATATATATATATATATATATATATATATATATATATATATATATATATTATGAAAATCCTAGTGGTATATTTAACTAATATCACGCTTGTATTTCCAAGAGGAAAAGATTCTACAGAATTTTAATTTCATGAAGAATACAAGTATTTACTAATAGAAATAGTTCAGGAGAGCTGAAGTGTCCAATGTAACTCAATGGAAGTGCAGAGAGAAGCAGGGAATTTGGGGGTTTTGTATAGAAAAAAAAATAACAGTAAAGCACAGAATTTAGATGAATTTAGAGTAAAGAGTAATTAAAACAATAGGTACGCTTTATGCATTTTCGAACTATTGAACATTTTGTACTAGAACTTTTCCAAAGTAAAATGTATCATTCTTGGAACACAAAGGAGAACATAAAAAATCTGGGATTCCATTGGCGCCGCAGGTCTCTGCAGCCCAACAAAAAAAAGACTTAGAGGTTGACAGCTTTACGTCCTAAACAAGGCGTCTTACAATTGTACTGCAGATTCTTCAGATTCCATTAGTGGAATTTAGAAAATGTAGGAAGCTAATAGGTTGAAAGTTATAAAGGAGTTGTACAGCTTTAAAAAAAAAAAAAAATGGCGGCGGCAGCATGTGAGCAAAATAAAAATTTCCTGACGCTGAATCATTGACCGGCCCACAGTCCCGAGCTGATGTGATGATATGCCATATCATTGTGTGAGCGCAATCCCCTGTCACAGTGCTGGTGCCGGGAGGTATGCCCTGTCTCTGCTGACAGTTTTTCCCATGTGACTGGTGTTTTGAAAATGTATTCTGGACCCTGGTGGTTAAAAGCGCAAACTTTGCAAAGTGTCTGAAAGCTCAGGAATGGATTTTCATATGGAAATATCAGTAAAAATGTTAGCCCAGTTCTATATCTCTGATCATTCTTGCCACTGGGCCTAAATATTGGATAGCTAAAGGGGAAAGGCTTAAACAAATTTCCATTAAAGTGGTAATACTCTTTTATTTTGAGGATTGTTCCTGGACAGAGTGAGTTTGGGCTTGAATAGTTGAGCGTGAGTGACATACACTCCATTTAAATTCTAAATTAATAAGATTTGTTTTAAGAGCGCTCGGGAAATAAATACAGCACACAACTAGTAATGGTTCACTGGAGACTTCTGCTTTATTAGCATATGTGACGAGTTTAAGTAGGGTCACAGACAAAGAACAAGGTTCCTCTGAACTACACACCAATAAGAACAGTAGGGGCTTAAATAGAAACTGGAAACTTTCCCGCCAACAGTGCCAACCAATCACCATGATATCATAAAGTTATAAGGATGGATACCATAAGAGCAAAATGAATTATATTCTCTCACAGGAGGTTTGCTATTACAGCACTAACACTTGGTGACAGTTTCATTGGTTAGATCTATTGGTGAGCAAATATGCTAAAATTTCAATTTGGCCATTCACTCGAATTTGATCAGGAAATTCAATTTGCATTGAATTTTTTAATACTTGTAATTGTAGAGTGAAAATAAGTGTTTGTGAAAATGACCATTTACCATTAAAGGGAACCAATCACCAGGATTTTCCTGTATAACCTAAAGCCAGTACTATCAGGCTGATTCCACACATACCTGTAGTGGTCACCTCAGATGTTTAGGGTTTGAAATCCAAGAAAATAAAGTTTATAAAATCGGCAGCTTCTTAGTGACAGCAGCTGAGGATCAGATAATATCTGTGGGGGGAGGGGGGGGGAAATGCAGAGTTATCCCCTTCCCCTGGTAGAATTAGCAAAAGTATTATACAATTGATGTAACTTTTCAATTCCAGGACCTGTGTGAGGTCATACCCATGTGACCAGAAGGGCGATGCCTTAGCCAACATAGCTGATATCAGGAAGCAACATTTTCCTATTGGCTGAGGCCCCGCCCCATCTGGTCACATAAGTATGACCTCACACAGGTCCTCAAAGTGAAAAGTTACATTGATTGATTGTATAAAATGTATGCTAACTGTAACAGGAGGAAGGTATAACTCTGCATACCCACCAAGATATTATCTGATCCTCAGCTGCTGTCACTCAAGCATCTGCCGATTTTATAAACTTTACTTTCTTGGATTTCAAAACCTAAACATCCGAGCTGACCACTACAAGTATGTATAAAAGCAGTCTGATAGCGCCAGTATAGCACTGGCTTTAGGTTATATACAAGAATCCTGGTGATTGGTTCCCTTTCAAGGGTTGTTCCCATCTCCAAGATTCTATCCCAATACGTAGTAGGCGTAATAATATTAGGAAATGCCTCCAATTAGAAATGTGGTATAGTTCTCCTGATTAGTTATCTTTTAAGCTTCAATGTCCTGCACATGAGTTAGGTATCCATGGTTACGACCACAAGCAGCTAACACTGGATCTCTCTGCTGCATTCGATACTGTGGATCACCAGCTCCTCCTCACTATGCTCCGCTCTATCGGGCTCAAGGACACCGTTCTTTCCTGGTTCTCCTCTTACCTCTCTGACCGCTCATTCACTGTATCCTTTGCCTGCTCCTCTTCCTCTCCTCTTCCCCTTACGGTCGGGGTTCCTCAGGGTTTAGTCCTAGGCCCCCTCCTCTTGTCTCTATACACAGCACCTATTGGACAAATGATCAGCAGATTTGGTTTCCAGTACCATCTCTATGCTGATGACACCCAACTGTACACATCTTCTCCTGACATCACCCCTGCACTATTACAAAATACTACCGATTGTCTGTCCGCTGTCTCCAACATCATGTCCTCCCTCTATCTAGAACTGAACCTATCAAAAACTGAACTTCTTCTGTTCCCTCCCTCTCCTAACCTTCCAAAACCCAATATTACCATTTCTGTGTGTGGCTCTACCATTACGCCCCAGCAGCACTCCCGCTGTCTTGTGGTTATATTTAACTCCGATCTTTCCTTCCACATTCGTTCACTTGCTCGTTCTTGTCAATTCCACCTCAAAAACATCTCAAGAATTCGACCTTTTCTTACCGTTGACTCTGCAAAAACTCTTACTGTCGCTCTCATTCATTCTCGCCTGGATTATTGTAATTCTTTACTAACTGGTCTCTCTGTTACTAAACTTTCCTCTCTCCAATCCATTCTGAATTCCGCAGCCAGGATCATTTTCCTCTGCAACCGCTTCACTGATGCCTCTGCTCTGTGCCAGTCATTGCACTGGTTGCCTATCCGCTACAGAATCCAACATAAACTTATCACTCTTACTCACAAAGCTCTCCGCACCACCCTACATCTCCTCAATCATCTCTGTCTATCACCCCACCCGTGCCCTTCGCTCTGCTAATGACGTAAGACTGACATCCTCAACAATTCGAACCTCCCACTCCCGTCTTCAAGATTTCTCACGAGCTGCGCCTATGCTCTGGAACACACTACCAAGAGAAATCAATTAATTCCCAATATCCACACCTTTAAGCGGGTCCTAAAAACGCATTTATTTAGACTAGCCTATCACCTCACTGCCCTGATCTAATCTAGTCCCTTTCTGCCCTTCATATATTAATAATAATAATAATAATAATAATGTTTTATTTCTATAGCGCCAACATATTCCGCAGCGCTTTACAATTAAGAGGGGACATGTACAGACAATATGAGACAATACAAAATAACAAAATTAAGATACCAGGAGGAGTGAGGGCCCTGCTCGTAAGCTTACAGTCTGAGGAAATAGGGGAGGCACACAAGGTGAATGGGGGGGAGAAAAGCTCGTCATATATGGTCCAGCCATCGATTTAATAGGGTATTCAAAAGCAGCTGCATGAACCAGTCGGTGAGAATTTATACAGGTACAGGGGACGAGAACTGGAAGTAAGTTTTTTGAAGGGCAGAAAAGGACTAGATTAGATCAGGGCAGTGAGGTGATAGGCTAGTCTAAAGAAATGCGTTTTTAGGGCCCGCTTAAAGGTGTGGATGTTGGGAAATAATCGGATTTCTCTTGATAGTGTGCTCCAGAGCATAGGCGCAGTTCGTGAGAAATATTGAAGACGAGAGTGGGAGGTTCGAATTGTTGAGGATGTCAATCTTAAGTCTTAGCAGAGCGGAGGGCACGGGTGGAGTGATAGACAGAGATGAGGGAGGAGATGTAGGGTGGTGCAGTGCGGAGGGCACGGGTGGAGTGATAGACAGAGATGAGGGAGGAGATGTAGGGTGGTGCGGAACCGTGGAGAGCTTTGTAAGTGAGAGTGATGTCATAAAAATTTACTTCCAATTCTTGTCCCCTGTACCTGTATAAATTCTGGCCGGCGACCGGTCCATGCAGCTGGTTTTGAATACCCTATTAAATCGATGGCTGGACCATATATAACAAGCTTTCCCCCCCCCCCCCCCCCATTCACCTTTTGTGTCTCCCCTATTTCCTCATAGACTGAAGCTTACGAGCAGGACCCTCACTCCTCCTGGTATCTTTATTTTATTGTTTTGTATTGTCTGTACATGTCCCCTGTGAATTGTAAAGCGCTGCGGAATATGTTGGCGCTATAGAAATAAAACTTTATTATTATATTAACACTTTGAGTGGTCGTAACCATGGATACCTAAGCTGCAATGCCCTGCACTTGAGGTAAGAGACATGGCTATATCATTAGAACTATACTACATTTCTAATTGGAGGTATTTGCTAATATTATTATCACGTCTACTACATATTGGGATATTTTCTTTGAGACTAGAATACCGCTTTTAAGTACATCTCTCCTTTTTTTTATTATTTTATAGAAGTTTTAAAATATGTATTTAACTGTTTTGTTTAATGATGTCATCAACACCCCCCCCCCTTTCATCATATACAGTGGTAGAATGATAACTTTCTATACGCTCTGTGGAATTGTGCGGGGATTAGGATTACCACATAAAAGGCTGTAGCGGGATAACGGGATTATAGCACAAAGCCAATCATAAGCAGTCTAGTGAATGGATTTGTCTGTTCTTTATAACTTTGTCATACACTGCCTCCCCCTCCCCCCGATACAATTAATGTGACCTCAATAGGACACGGTGGCTCATATTTACCAAAAATGGCTTCATTCACTTTAGATCCGCAACTCCATATGTATCAAGTGATAAATGTGGCACAAATTACGCCAGTGCACTTCATAGTGTTTAAAAACAACAGGAGGCCAATATGTCAAAAGCTGCATGCTAAGGTCAAAATTTGTTCAGATTATAACTTTGTGCATTTAACAAATGGTTGCAACATAAATATTTAGCTCTGGCAAAAATTAAGAGACCACTGCAAACTTATCAGTTTTTCAGATTTTTCTATTTTGAGTCAAATTTAAATTGTTTTTTTTTTATTCTATAAACTACTGACAACGTCTCCGAATTTCCAAGCAAAAAAGTTTGTATTTATTTATTTTCTGAAAATTAAAAATGGTCAAAATAACATAAAATGCATTGCTTTCACACCTCAAAGAATGCAAAGAAAACAAGATCATAATCATTTAGAAACAACAATACTAAAAATGTTTTAACTTAGGAAGAGTTCAGAAATCAATATTTTGTGGAATAACCATGATTTTCAATCCCAGCTTTCATGCGTCTTGGCTGCTTTCCACCAGTGTGTCACACTGCTTTTGGGTGACCTTATGCTACTCCTGGTGCAAAATTTTAAGGAGTTCTTCTTTGGCTTGTGACTATCCATCTTCGTCTTGATTGCATTCCAGATATTTTCAATGGGGTTCAGGTCTGGAGATTGGGCTGGCTATGGCAGGGTTTTGATGTGGTGGTCCTTAATCTACACATTGATTTACCTAGCTGTGTGGCATGGCGCATTGTCCTGCTGGAAAAAACAGTCCTCAGAGTTGGGGAACATTGCCTGAGCAGAAGGAAGCAACTGTTTTTCCAGGATAACCTTGTATGCGGCTTGATTCATGCGTCCATCGCAAAGTTTAATCTGCCCAATTCCTTCCCAATATCTAGAGGTAATCTTCCCTGAGTCTAATTTTCAGCTTTGCCCAACAACTGGTCGTCTAATGGTTAGATGGAGACCTGGAGTGGCGTACAAGCAACAGTGTTTTGAACCTACTGTGAAATTTGGTGGAGGATCCGTGATGATCTGGGGATGCTTCAGCAAGGCTAGAATTGGTAAAATTAAACTTTGTGAAGGATGCATGAATCAAGCCGCATGCAAGGTTATCCTGGAAAAACAGTTGCTTCCATCTGCTCAGGCAATGTTTCCCAACTCTGAGGACTGTTTTTACCAGCAGGACAATGCACCATGCCACACAGCTAGGTCAATCAATGTGTGGATGAAGGACCACCACATCAAAACCTTGTCATGGCCAGCCCAATCTCCAGACCTGAACCCCATTGAAAACCTCTGGTATGTAATCAAGAGGAAGATGGATAGTCGAAAGCCATCAAACAAAGAAGAACTGCTAAAGTTTTTGCACCAGGAGGGGCATAAGGTCACCCAAAAGCAGAGTGACAGACTGGTGGAAAGCAGCCAAGACGTGGTGTGGTGACGAGGTGTGAAAACAATACATTTTTTTTTATTATTATTATTATTATTATTATTATTATTATTATTTTGACCATTTCTCATTTTCAGAAAATAAATACAAAATTTATTACTGGAAATTCGGAGACGTCAGTAGTTTATAGAATAAAAGAACAATTTACATTTTACTCCAAAATATTTTTTATTTTTATACTATTGCACCTCCAATTAATCATCAGTAATGGAACTTCTGGTCATAACATTATGATTAGTTGGATCGGCCAATGACAGGATCACATGCAATAGAATTGGATGGTGTATGCAGCTGCATTGCACATAGATGGGAGCAGGGGCATAACTACAATAAATTTAAGGGTTGCAATCGCTCCCGGGCCCTGGAGCTAGGGGCCCTTAAAAGTTCTTTTGTTCTGTATGAAAAGACCAACACTATTAAAGACTTATAAGAATTAGGGTCTCCATTGGAGCTTTTGCATTGGGATCCATGGCCTTCAAGTTAAGCCACTTGATGGAATTGGCATAACTTGAACAGGGCATAACTTGAACAGGGAAAAATAGCAGTCCTCCAATATTGAAATTGTAACACTAAGAAGTAAAAGTTGTGGACTTATGGAAATTATTGGATGTCTAGGCATGTTGCTAATATGCAAATAATACAGTACCAAAATAAACATGCTGTCTAGAGTTGCCTTGTTGAAAAAAGCAGCTACTAGCATACCATAGAGAAATGGTCCTATCACTGATTCCACGAGCAAATCAATGTAATGTTGAGCTGTTAGTGCACCTGGAGTGAACACTCGATGGGTTGGCTGCCCTATATTATGCCACCTGATGTAATTCCAGGGGTAGGACCAATGAGATGTTCCTTTGTGAAAGCCTCTTCAGATTCTAAGTATGGCGCATAGTGATCCTTTCTTTACTGGAAGGCAAATTAGACCTCAGATAACAAGCCTAAAGGCCGCTTTACACGCTGTGACATCGCTCAAGCGATCTCGTTGGGGTCACGGAATTTGTGACGCACATCCGGCCGCTTTAGCGATGTCGTTGCGTGTGACACCTAGGAGTGATTTTGAAACGTCACAAAAACGTTCAAAATCGCTCATCGGTGACATGCCCTCTATTCTCGATTATCGCTGCTGTGTGTATGATGTAGTGAGTCGCTCCTGCGGCAGCACACATCGCTATGTGTGACACCGCAGGAACGAGGAACCTCTCTTTACCTGCGGCCGCCCGCAATGAGGAAGGAAGGAGGTGGGCGGGATGTTACGTCCCGCTCATCTCCGACCCTCCGCTTCTATTGGGCGGTCGCTTAGTGATGTTGCTGTGACGCCGCACAAACCGCCCCCTTAAAAAAGGAAGCGGTTCGCCGGTCACAGTGACGTCGGTAGGCAGGTAAGTAGTGTGATGGGACTGAGCGATTTGCCCGTGTCACACAACCGATGGGGGCAGGTACGCACGCTAGCGATATCGGTACCGGTACCGATATCGCAGCGTGTAAAGCGGCCTTAAGTCTTCATACAGTTTTAAACAAACCATTAGAAGGCATTTACACAACATTGGACTATAAGCCAGACATCCAGCTACAGGTGGTCCGTTGACTTCATTTCACTGCTCATAAAGGTTATCAAGACAGTAATGGAGACTGGCCTGGAGGTCTATCCTGTTCAGTGAGTTATTTTGTTTTTGAAGTATAGCTGGAGATTGGTGTGGAGACCATGTGGGCAACGCCATGAAGAAGCCTTCATGAGGAAACCTCACACCAGTCCTTAACCTCCCGAGATCATTTGTGATGTGGCACAATGAATGGTAGCCGGACCCCTCAAGTCTTCATTCCAGGTACATGAACAGCTCAGCGTTACATCGGTTTGGTCTTAGAACCAGTATGGCCATTTCTCCGAAGGATCCCAGTAGACTTTTTTTTTTTTTTTTAACAATACAGTGCTAGGCTGCATGTTTCTGTTAGCAGCCTGCGGGTCTTTAACATTGAACCATGGCATTTACGGTCTCTGGACTTGTTTCCTATCAAGCACATTTGTGACATCATTGGTCGCCAATTGTAATGATAGGTAAGAGAATGTCTTCATTCTGATGATGGATTGTGTCCAATGAGATTGTGATTGCATATCTTGGCAATATAGCCATAATTTAGTATGGTAGAAAACCAGTTTTAACATCTCTAGGATAATCCTAACCTGAAACGCAATTGTTCAGGAAACCTGCTAATGTATCATGGGGTAAAAATAGTCCTATATTAGAGCAGCAATAGTTGGCTTTACACTTGACTTCGCCACTGGTTTTGCAACATCTTTGCAGGCCAAATTATTGAAGTCTACAGGTATTTAAAAATCCAACTACAGAGATGACTCTAAAATTACATTTTTTATTTTTAGTTATCTTTTCCATTTTGTTTCTGTTATTTTTTTTAAATTCTTTTTGGCTTCCTGGAGAGTAACACATTGTTGAACACCCACGTCTGATCTAGCTGGATTGTAGAGTTTATTCGCGAGTTTATTTTTTGCTAAGTCTTTCCTACTCGGGCAGGTATTTCAGCCGCCTGCCAGCTTTTTCCTGAGCCAAGGCGATGATGAATGCGGAACATGAGATAAATTAATGCTAGGGATTTTGGTCAATGTCAGCCCTTTCTTCCTGATGTCAAGTTAAACAAACAAGATCAAGGCAAAGGAAATGGTAATTGTCTCTCTCGAGATGAGCTGCAGATAAGAGCATTGTTGAATCTAAATGCAGAAAATTTTCAGCAGCAGTGTCCAGCATCACAAAAAAAAGAATAATTATTCCTTAATACATTTATCACCGCTTCAATCAGATTAAATGCATATTCTATTAACCATTGACAACAATGAATTGTTCCTTTGAAATTATACTGGAAACATTTTTATTCCCTATTTGACAGGAAGGCCATACAGAGGATCGGTTGTATATAGAATTGCTTTTATATCTTCCGGGAAAACTTGGCTGTCATCTTGAGCCCAATGTGGAGATTGTAATTGCGAGGAAGATAAAGTAGACAATAATTCATTTTCATGATTTTAGTCGCGGCCGTAGGGAATCGGTATTGAGTTGGAGAATTCCGATTACAAACACACAGGTGAACGCCTGTAACTCACAACCGTTTAAGACTTTACTAATCTCCTCGACTGAAATTGATAACTAGTTTCATGCATCATTTACAGCCTCCCCAGGCCGAGCCACCATTGAGTCTTTCCGACCAGGGAAACATTTCATTCCGCCAGCAAAACACGCAACATTAGTCGAAAAAATAAGTCAACTTTTTTTTTTCCCAGCAGATAAAATGTGTCATCTTAATAACGGCGGTGGAGCAAAGCCATTTATCTTCTGTGTTGTAAATATTAACCCTGTTCATTCGCAGAATAGCAGTCTAGAGCACCTGAAAACGTCGCTTATGTGCTTGACTGGGGTTCAATCTTTTGTGGTCGTCATTTATCAAAGTAGAAGATGCATGAGCAAAGAAGAAATGTAACGAGAAAAGCAGAGGCTTAAAGGGGTTTTCTGGTTTTACAAATTCCCTGCAGTTTATTTACAAAAA
Organism: Anomaloglossus baeobatrachus; assembly: GCF_048569485.1. Taxonomy (NCBI): domain Eukaryota; kingdom Metazoa; phylum Chordata; class Amphibia; order Anura; family Aromobatidae; genus Anomaloglossus; species Anomaloglossus baeobatrachus. The sequence goes on from NC_134359.1 coordinate 40,027,852, forward strand.
TAAATGGGCTGTACTCACCCGCCCCAGGTCTGGCACTGAGTCCCTGCCACTGCTCATGGTGTGTGTCTGTTAGTGCCAACAAGTTGACTGCGCTGCAGTCAGTCAGTGAGCTTGGCAGTTCTGTGCGGCTTGTGTTGTCAACTCTGTTATTGACTGCATTGCTGTCAATGTAGATTGACAATAAAACACTGGGAACAGCAGGAGAGCCTTGGCTCTGGACCCAGGGAGGATAAGTAAACCAAAACTTAAAAAAAAAAAAAAAAAAAAAAAAAACTGCAGTTGGGGGACAAGAGTTTTCTAAAACTGGACAACTTTTAACTTTGAACTTTTTGGGCAAGTTTGACCTTTGTTTTTCTTATGTGGTGAGGCAGATTTTTGCCACTTTTCGGCACTGGTGTAGCTGCTTTCTTTGCTCCACCACAGCACTAGCACTTGTAGCCCAATTAGATCTTGAAACAAACAACCACGTAAAATACATAAGTGCTGATTCATTTGGACTGGTGTTTTGTACCTTTTGTCTTAATGATGGGCTGCAAGAATAACATGCCCAATTAATAAAGACACGCTTGCTACTTAATTGGGTTGATCTTTATCATTGCCGTGCACCTCCGGCAGTCTCCAGTTCTGGTGTAAGTTATGCTACTAAAGTGGTGCAACTTTTGAACAATTTTCCTGGTGGGTTTTGCCACACTCATCCATGTTACACCCACTTTGGCAAATCTGGCTGGGACTGGTGTAAAAAAAAAACAAAAGTAGTTACATATATGTGCAACTTTGGGTGAAAAAACACTTTGGTGAATCGGGATCACAATTGTTTTCTACTTGAAGTGGTGCAGCAAGATGGAGAGAAAAATATTTGAGTTTTGGTAAAGATTATTAAATCCCTTTATCAAAATGCTGATCTATTTTCCAAGATACACAGTAACACATGCTATTACAGGTGTTGTTGAGATTCATTTTCTTTAACTTCATTGGTTTCTTATACATAAAAAAAATTAAAAAAATCTGTACTTACCCAATGCCCTTCAGTGCCAGCTCTCTACTTCTGCATCCGGTCTTTGTTAATGAGTGGGCACTACCATGCTCGGGTGCTGGGTACTTTTAACTAGTGATGAGCGGGCACTACCATGCTTGGTGCTCATAGTGAGCAGTTGGATGCTCGGATTGGTACCACTCAATTACCCGAGTATATTGGATGTCAATGGGGAACTTGAACATTCCTCCGGAAAAATGCTTGAGTTTCCCATTGACCATTTACTTTCATTATCCTCGGACACTCAACTTGCTCCCATCCAAGCATCCAACTGCTCGTTACGAGTTCCAAGCACCTGAGCATGGTAGTGCTCGCTCATCACTAGTTACCAGTACAGAGCACCCGAGCATGGTAGTGCTCACTCATCACTAGTTACAAATACCGAGCACCCGAGCATGGCAGTGCCCGCTCATCACTAGTTAAGATTACCAAGCACCTGAGTAGAGTAGTGCTCGCTCACCACTAAGTACAGCTGAATTTGTTAATTTTATGTGCAAGAAGTCAATTAAATAAGAAAATGATAAAATTTATGTAGCCTCTAATACCTACATTAAAGCAGTGGAGTTTAGCAGGTTTGACGCGTACCATCATACAGCATGTATGTATGACACCATGTTTGTCCCATAAAAAAAAGTTGTGCAGCCAAAAAATACACATATAAAACAGCTTTGAATCTTAAAAAGAAGTCATGATTACCAGTCTACTGATGTTCCATTTCTGACACTTCTTGGACGCGTACCGTACCGCCCGAATCTGGAGGCGCAGAGAGGTATTTCTCCCATGGAGACATATAAAATCTAGGAATTAAATAAATATATTTCATTGCATTCCAGAGATTTTCTTCTAGTGGAATATATGGCTACACTTAGTGCTACAGGTCTGTAATACAGACATTGCCGCCCAATTCCAGTAAAGTTTCTCAGCTACTTAAAAAAGTTGGTTCATTTTTTTTGTTAATACATTTTTCCAAACAGTGATGCCAACAGCAAAGTGACCTTTATGTTAGGTTAGCTTATAGAAAATCTGTGAGCTATAATAGGTGTTGTGACACACTGAGCGCAATGCTACATTACATCCGGGGGTCGTGGATTTCCGTAGTATATTGGTCCAAGACAAATTAAAGATTGTGAGGTTTCTTCCTGGACATATTGGGTTAACTTTATTTTTTTTTTTTCTTCGTTAAAGCTTATGAGTGCCATCCAGAAAGGTTTTGTATCCAGCAGTCGTCTGGCAATACTGATGAAAAGCGCCGAGGAGAATCTGGATCAAAGAGAAGCCATTCCGGTGGACCGCAGCGGGGGTGGCGTGTGAGTGTTAAGACAGACGACGCACGTTTCTGCTTCTCTATGCTGACGACATTCCAAGGCTTCTCTGGCTGCAATTTGCTGCAAATTGGCACCTGGCGTGAACTTGATACTTTCTAGAATTTTTTGTTTTTTTGACGTATGCATGTTTTTTTTTTTTATTTCATTTTTATGGCTTATACAATTTTTTGTGTATTCTATGCATCATGTGACAATGTAAGTATTTTTGAAAAGTGTGTGTGGTTCCACATCTTTGTAGGGCGCAAAGATGGCTCAAGTGATGTCCGATCGTTTATAGAGGTGCCGAGCTTTCAGCCATGTCTATAGTTCTGATAACGGTAGCTTGCATTATTTAATAGATGTTTTTGTTTTGTACTGTAATAGACAAGATTTTTATAAAGAAAATTAACTTATGCAAAAATTAGATTTTATATTTACTCTATGCCCAGAGAACTGCTGCAGAGCTGCAAATCCATGCAAAAAAACAATGTTTTTGACATGAGTGAATCTAGTAAGTATGACTACTCTAGGGAAAAAAAATGTATAAAGAGGGTAGAGACACCAGAGTACAATTATACCAGCAACAAACTAAGGTTTATTCTGCATTATTTTTTATGTGTATACTACTGGGTTCTGAATAGATTGTAGTCATTTACCAGGAGCTATCAGCACAGTTGAAGGGGATGTTCAGCACTGAATGTTCCGGGGCTGATGACGACGTGTCCCCAACTGTTAGGACGCAATCACAATCAGCAGGCATTTATTGGGGTGCATACACGAGACCTGCTGATCATCCATGTACACAATGGTTGCCAAATTGTGCACAGTTCCTGGCAGGCGTAGAAGCGGTGACCAGTGATAATGATGTCACGTCCAAACATACGTTCCAGGACGTAAGACCGATCGACAGGTATTGTGTATGTCCATATTCATGATTGGCAGGTATCAAGTACATGTCCTGAATAATTGCCGATAGGTAATGTCTGTGGGAATTATGTGGGGAGGTGACATCTTTGGCACCTCTCTCCTTCTCCTAAAGTCACCCATCGCAACTTACTGTTTGAGTTGTATGACTCTCATGCCATCTTTCTCCATAGTCATCCATATAGCCATAGTCACAGCATGACTGGTGATTTATACTTAAAGAAGTTGTCCGCTACTTTGATGACCTATCCTTAGACTACATCATCAATGTCTGCTTAGCTGGGGTCTGACACCCGTCACCACACCAATCAGCTGTTTTGGTGCTGGCGATTGCAACAGGGGGGGGGGGGGGCGGAAATGCTCAGCTCTGGAGATGCCTTTTCTTCTGATAGCAGCTGTGGCTGGGACCTGCACATCCACCTCCTATTGAATTGAATGGGAGGCGGATGTGCAGTACTCGCTGCGGCTGCTATCAGTTGACTGGGCAGCTCGGCTGCTGAGCATTTGCCATTGCCAACACCGAGAACCGCTACTCGCGAGGGTGCTGGGTGTTGGGCCCCGAACGATCAGACATAGATGGCCTAGCCTAAGGATATCCTATCCTAAGATGGGAAGTAGTGAATAACCCCTTTAATCCCATTCTCTGATAGAAAATAGAATGTAACCATATTTATATTTCTGAATGCCATATCCATTCATTAGTACCTAAATCAGCTCGGGAGGGGGGGGGTGGCAAAAACAGACAGAAGGAGGCTCTTATACAAAAACAGTATATGGGCCATTTGGAATTCAATGGCTCACAATATTGCACCCTTTGTGTCTGTAACAGAGGCTGCTTCAGAGTTAGTAGTAGCCCCCTACTGCTCGTGCCCCTGTACGGCTGCACAGTTCACACCAGTGGGATGTCCTACCCTGTTCCCAGTATTGTTGCCTTCTCTAGATTAACTACTAGATTTTCATGACTCTGTACAAACAAAGTAATTTCAAAGATTGTGTAAGAATTGTATGAATTTACTATTTTTATGCATTTTATATTTCCTATCCTTTAAAAAGATGCGCACAATTAATTGATAAACGCACAATGAAAGCACAGTGAGGATAGAGCTAGCGATCGTGCTGCATAATTTAGCAGACTATAGTTAGTACGGTAGCGCTGGAGCGAGATTTGTTACTCGGATAGACTACACCGAGAACTGTATCTAAGCTGGAGGCACTGGGCACTCAAGACTGAAAATCGCCTACAGGTTATAGAATTGTAACGTGCACTGCATCCAAGAAGATCGTGGAAAGTATAAATTCAAGTGTCATTCAGTGCGTCTCTGTGCAGCTCGGGGAGATATCACTCATCAACACTGATATCGGTAGATGCCAAACCGCTCCTACGCAAAATAGAGGTCACATTTGTGATAATTTTCCACTGATTTTTTGCTCTTCTAGTTGTAGGTAAAAGCAAGTCTGGGTATATGTGGATGGGTCCTCTTACAATGTGAAAGCTTGAAAGGACTTAAGCACAAACAGTCAGGTGGTTTCTACCTACCTGCCTGTTGCGTCCAGCGCTGTTCTTTACCGGCACAGAACGGTCAGACGCTCCTGCCACTGACGTCACGTCAACATAGTGGTTGATTCTCATCTGCTCTGTCTGGTAGATGGGGTGCGATAGCCAACGTCATGCTGATTGACAGCCACCCCCGAGTTGGGCAGCGAGAAGTCTTCTGTCAATCAGCATGATGTCGGCTGTCCCACTCCCATCTGCGGAAAAGAAAATGCCACTATGTTGACAAAGCCACTGCATCACCAGCAGGAACGGTGTGTGACTGCTTTGTGGTGGCAAAGAATTGCACAAGGCACAACAGGTAGGTAGTTACTGCCTACCTGTTTGGTGCTTAGGCTCATTTTTTTTTTTTTTTTTTTTTTTTATAAAGTTCCGGATATTTCCTTTAATGGGGTTTTATTTATTTATTATTTTTTTTTGAGGACCACAGACTTGAAGTAGTGAAAAAAAATAAAACGAGAGTTACTCATCCCTGCCGATTTCAGCAATGGCTCTCCACCGATATCCCTGGTCCTCATTGATAGGCTGCCGTGGTGACATCACAACTACACCGCATGTGACCACTGCAGCCAATCTCAGACCACAGCAGCTTCTGCTGTCCTACAGAAGCATTCACCACTGAGCTATTTGGTCAAGTTGATGTACTCTTTGACCATAGGATGTGATGGAGTGCAGCTTATCTAAATTAATGAGCGCATATATCTATCTATCTATCTATCTATATATATATATATATATATATATATATATATATATATATATATATATCTATCTATATATCTATATATCTATATATATATATATATCTATATATATATATCTATCTATATATATATATATATATCTATATATATATATATCTATATATATATATCTATCTATATATATATATATCTATCTCTATATATATATCTCTATATATATATCTCTATATATATATCTCTATATATATATCTCTATATATATATATATATCTCTATATATATATATCTCTATATATATATATCTCTATATATATATATCTCTATATATATATATCTCTATATATATATATCTCTATATATATATATCTCTATATAGATATATCTCTATATATATATATCTCTATATATATATATATATCTCTATATATATATATATATCTCTATATATATATATATATATATATCTCTATATATATATATATATATATCTCTATATATATATATATATATATATCTCTATATATATATATATATATATCTCTATATATATATATCTCTATATATATATATCTCTATATATATATATCTCTATATATATATATCTCTATATATATCTATATATATATATCTATATATATATATCTATATATATATAATGGACAAGGTTCTCCAGCTACTTCTTCATCGGTAGGATAAAACGTGAATTTTTATTTTCAGCAGTTAAAATTATTGTAGACATACAAGCAAAAATGTCTTCACACTATTAGCTACCAAGGACTACATGTTTCGGCATTAAATGTGCCTTCTACCAGGTCCCAACCCCCATCTCTATTGTAAAGCCATTCTACTATACTTCAGATTAAATTGAGCACAGAAAAATATAAAACATATATAATACAGACCGTGGAGCCTCTAAAATATTTTATTACTGCTAGTATTACTCTTCATTCTGTTTTTGCCCATGAATCGGGTGTTGTTAATACTGTGTGCCAAATGTCATGTATGGTCCTCCAGCTTTGCTCCCATTTAGCATGCAGAATGCCAATATCAATGTTGTACTTGTCCTCTGCTATGTTTTTTATAATTGTTCTGCTGTGTTTACTATGTATCTACATTATAAGGGAATGTGCCCATGATCAGGACTTGCTGTGTCCTGGACGCGGCGGGTCCTGACCTGCGAGCCGCGAGTCTCTTCCGCAGGAGATCGCAGTTGCTCGTGCCCACAATCCGGGCTCGGGCAGTTTGTGGTTTCTCGCTGTGTTCTCCCTGCAGAGTACACTCGCGTCTACCAGCTAAGAATTGACATGCTGCAGCTCGGGAAGCCGCACCGCAGGTCACTTTTCGCTACTGGAAAAACAAGCACAGTGGGCAGGAGATTTCTGTAAATCTCATCCACTGTGCTTGTACTGTACAACGCAGCGTTTTGGACGTAGTGAAAACATGCCACGTCCGAAAAACACCGTGAACCCTGAACGTGGCCACGCACCCTAAGACGAGTGAATGGAATTATTTGGATTTTTTGCTGCTGATTTACAATGGCCACGAGTGCTGAGGAAACTAAATCTTAGATATTTTTGTATTTTTTACATGCAACTCAAGTGATTGAGCACTGACTTCTGAAAAGAAAAAATTACACAAGCACCACCAGTTTCTTACTACATGCAGAGAAAATACTTTTTAGCACACGTGATATATACTTTGGTGCCATCAAATGAATGTAATATCAACGTGTACAATCTGATATGTTTGTTTTGTGTGATGTTTTTGATTTATCTGGTATTTTATATTCTAATTAATCAGTTTAATTTGTTGTATTTTTGTGGTGGGAAATTATATACTACTTCTTCTTGTGTTCTGCATTGATATTGTACATTTCAGAATGCGCCTGCATTTAAGGTATACCAGTGGAGACAACTATTTTGTGGACTAAAGTATTAAAGTCAATTTCTACATTGTAAAGCAAAATAGTTTTTACATCCACAATGCTGTGTTCATTTTATTTCTTAATACATTGTTATATTGGGTAGATATTGGTTGACGTTTAAAGGGGTGGTTCACCCATATTTTTTATTTTCTAGATCGATATTATATTGAGAAACAAGGTTTCTCTCAAATACCTTATGTTGGCAATAATGGCTGTGAGAGGTGCTGTTCCCCATGCCTGACCCCTGGGCTCCGTGACCTCGGGGATCCGGTGACGTCACGTCAAGTTCCTGACATCGCAGCCGGGCCCCAGTCTTCCTTAGTCACTGAGCTTTGGGTGGTGTTTCACCATTTGTCACAGCCCAGTGTCTTCTGCTTGCAGCACTCTGCTGTGAGGGAGGAGGGAGCAGATGGGGTGGGTGAAACACCGCCCACAGCCCATCACTCACGGACACTGCGGCCAGCCGCGGTGTCAGGAACTTGATGTGACGTCCCCAGATCCCGAGGTCACGGAGCCTGGGGGTCAGGCATGGGGAACAGCGGTCTGCAATAGCACCTCTCACAGGCACTATTGCCAATATAAGGTATTTGAGAGAAACATTGTTTCTCAATATAATATCGAACTGGAAAATAAAAAATATGGGTGAACCACCCCTTTAAAATGTTGGCCTCCTGCTGCCACCACTAGGGGGAGCCTACTGCATACGGTTTTATTCCTACTTCTGATACAAATTATACTGTTTTATTGGCAGTGAGCTCCCTTTAGTGGTGGCTGCAGAAAGATGGAATGTTAAAATTAACTTTTGCAATGTTTAGTATCAAGATAAAGTAAAGAATTAGTTAGCACAAACAAAAGGGGGTATACATGGAAAAATGATAGAAAATGTACAGTATTATTCTAATGCTGAGAGGGTTTTTTTTTTTGTAACCAATGAAGAAAGGATTTAAAAGCAGACTGAAAGATCTATTGAGAAGATTCAATAAAATTCTATATATATATATATATATATATATATATATATATATATATATATATATATATATATATATATATATATATATATATATATATATATATATATATATATATATATATATATATATATATATATATATATATATATATATATATATATATATATATACATACACACACACACACACACACACACACACACACACACACACACACACACACACACACACACACACGCATGCATGCTGTGTGTGGTGTGTGTGTGTATGTATATATATATATAGATATATATATATATAATGTAAAATTAGATATATAATATATATATATATATATATATACACGTGTGTGTGTATGTATATATTATATATATAATAAAATGTTATATATATGTATATATATAATATAAAATTTTATATATAATGTAAAATTATATATATATATATATATATAATTTTACATTATATATAAAATTTTATATTACATATATACATATATATAACATTTTATAATATATATATATACACATACACACACAGTATGTATGTGTGTGTATATATATGTATGTGTATATAATATATATATATATATATATATATAATATATACACATACTTATATATACACACATACATACTGTGTGTGTATGTGTATATATATATATTATAAAATGTTATATATATGTATATATGTAATATAAAATTTTATATATAATGTAAAATTATATATATATATAATTTTACATTATATATAAAATTTTATATTATATATATACATATATATAACATTTTATTATATATATATATATGAGATGTAATAAACGTATTAATTCGTTACAGCAGGTCTACGCAATAAAGCGTCAGGAGGGGAATCTAATACCTATTCAGTCCACAAAATAGCTTCTTCCGGTGAGTGGTATTGTTGGTCAGTACACTAGGATCGGGGAGCATCTGCACGGGCATTACATCTAGAGTCGATGCCCTTTACTGTCATTGGTGTATAATGTTATCCACATGTGATAATCTATAAAAAAAATATATTATTATTATTATTTCAATTAAATGTCTTCATTTATTAACTTTGATATGGCTAAAAAACAAAACCTCTTATTCATTTCACTTTTGTACGTGCCTTTATAAAATGAATTTGCATGAATCAATAAACATATTGAACAGGTTATTGTAATCTTTGTTACATGTGTTGACCGGCGTCTGTCATCCTTGCTATGGAATCTCATTTATTTTAATGTAACAGCGCCCCTAGTGGACATAACATAGAATTGAAGAATTCTATCCTATGAACTTTTTTGGAATAACCTGTTTGGGGGCTTGTGAAAAATGTTTTGCTCCAATGCAAAAATTGTTTTAATATGCTGTTTTTAACAATTTTTTTAAAGATTTTTTTGGGGGAAAATACAAGTGTCAACCTTTTAGCCTGCAGAGTTAAACTTTGTGCTATTACATAAATTATATTAAAATATAGTAAGTTATTAAATATTCGCTTATATGAGTAAAAGTGATGTCACAGGAGTCGTAATTAAACTACATCCAAGAGCGAAATATACATCTAGGAGATGTCCGTATATATCAGGCAGTCACATTTGCACATTTACATTATACAATTAGCTCATTTTCAGCTCATTCTCATGCATACGGAGTTTTTTTTTTTTTCTTTTTTCAGTTCAAGTCAGGAAGCTGTAAATCTACAATTTATTGAAGTGACAGGGAAATATATTTCATTTTCCCCATGAATCATTTGCAATCCTTATTGCAGAAAAATGAGAAAATGATAGTACACCATGTTTTCATAAATTATTTCTTTTCCTTTTATTTGATGCCTTCGTTTTCTCGGCGAGAGAGAGACTATCTGTTAGATGAATACAAACTATTTCCTTTTAAATTGTATCTAAATATTTGATATTTTTAATATTTTTTTCACTAATTCTTTTGGCAAAATTAAAAAAACATTTCTTATAAATTGTATTTTTTTATTTTATTTATTTTATTTTTAAGAATGTCATTATTGTTAGATATAATTAAAACTTCTATGTGTTCACAATTGATTGGCTGCAATATTATAACAGGCACAATAAACCAATTCTTGTATTAGACTAATAAAATGCGGATGTGTGAAACAATTTGATTTCTTCATTTAAAAAAAATATGCCAATTAAATCCGAGGTTTGCCTACATGAAGCTTTTTTTTTTTTTTTTTTTTAAATACAGATTGTCTCCTGATTTCACCAGCTTACAGAATCTCATTATAGACACCCTCTATAAAACACCCATGAGGCTATTAGGTTTAAGGAGCCCGGATTTCACTATTAACTCCTTAACAAGAGTAAAATGTGGTGGGATTATCCGATTGGAATATATTGGGCTTGAAACCCAATGCACTTTGACATACCTTAAACCCCTTAGGTTTGCCTATAACGTATATTTTATAACTTGTCTTTTTTTAAGGCTCTTACATTTAAACCAACCCCCCCCCCCAAAAAAAAAAACAACAAACAATAAAAAACTAAATAAATGTTTTTCATACTTTACACCCCTTAGTTTTAACTACAACTCTCATATTTTATAATTTGTCATTTCTTTATATTTTTTAAAACTACCCCTCACAAAAAAAATAAATTACATACTTTAAACCCCTTATTTTAACTACAACATACAAATTTTATAATTTGTCATTTTTGTAAGGCTTTTGCATTTAAACTGACCCCCCCTCAAAAAAAAAGTTCACGTGCTCTAAATCCCTTAGTTTTAACTATAAAATGCATATTGTATAATTTGTCATTTTTTAACACTCTTAAATTTAAATTGCCCCCACAAAAAAAAATATATATAAAATATATATTATATATAATTATATACTTTAAACACTTTAGTGTTTAAATACCTTACACTTTAAAATAACATCCCCCCACACCCAGATATATTTTATATACTTTAAACCCCTTAGTTTTAACTATAACATACATATTTTATAATTTTGCCATTTTTGTAAGGCTTTTGCAATAACTCCCCCCAAAAAATAATAATAAACATTACATACTTTGAACCCCTTAATTTTAATTATAAGATACATTTTATAATTTGTCTTTTTTTTAAGACTTTTGCATTTAAAATAACCCCCTCCCCCATAAAATAAATAAATTACATACTTTAAACCCCTTAGTTTTATAACA
>NC_134359.1:40044453-40216953 GCF_048569485.1 Anomaloglossus baeobatrachus
CCCAACAACGATGGGGATCGCTGGTAAGTTGCTAGGAGGTTGCTGGTGAGATGTCACACTGCGAGGCTCCAGCGATCCCACCAGCAACCTGACCTGGCAGGGATCGCTGGAGCGTCGCTACACGAGTTGCTGGTGAGCTCACCAGCAACCAGTGACCAGCCCCCAGCGCCGCGTGGAAGATGCTGCGCTTGGTAACTAAGGTAAATATCGGGTAACCAACCCGATATTTACCTTGGTTACCAGCGCACGCAGCTACACGAGCAGGGAGCAGCGCACACTGAGTGCTGGCTCCCTGCTCTCCTAGTTACAGCACACATCGGGTTAATTACCCGATGTGTGCTGCAGCTACATGTGCACAGAGCAGGGAGCAGCGCACACCGCTTAGCGCTGGCTCCTTGCTCTCCTAGTTACAGCACACATCGGGTTAATTACCCGATGTGTACTGCAGCTAAATGTGCACAGAGCAGGGAGCAGCGCACACTGCTTAGCGCTGGCTCCCTGCTCTCCTAGCTACAGCACACATCGGGTTAATTAACCCGATGTGTCCTGCAGCTACATGTGCACAGAGCAGGAGCCGGCACTGACAGTGAGAGCGGCGGAGGCTGGTAACAAAGGTAAATATCGGGTAACCAAGGACAGGGCTTCTTGGTTACCCGATGTTTACTGTGGTTACCAGCCTCCGCAGAAGCCGGCTCCTGCTGCCTGCACATTTAGTTGTTGCTGTTTCGCTGTCACACACAGCGATCTGTGCTTCACAGCGGGACAGCAACAACTAAAAAATGGCCCAGGACATTCAGCAACAACCAACGACCTCACAGCAGGGGCCAGGTTGTTGCTGGATGTCACACACAGCAACATCGCTAGCAACGTCACAAAAGTTGTTCGTTAGCAGCGATGTTGCTAGCGATGTTGTTTAGTGTGACGGGGCCTTTAGGGAGATCAACAACCAACACCACGGAGACACCATCACGTGTTTCTCAACGCTGGCAGGAAACTAGCCAGGTCTTTAACCGGGAAGGAACAACCACGGGAATGTTCCTTCCCGTGCCAAACATGGTATCCATCCACAGACGGCTGTTTCGGGGTATTTGCCCCTCATCAGTGGGGAGTAGGCAACTGGCTAGTGGGAGCAATGCCTATTGAATATTTCCCAGGTGGCATTGCTCTAGAATCACTGCGTTGAGAAACACGTGATGGTGTCTCTGCGGTGTTAATGTTGATCTCCCTAAGGTCAACCATCCTTGCTTATGTAGTCTTCTACTAGGCATTGCTCCCACTAGCCAGTTTCCTACTCCACACTGATGAGGGGCAAATACCCCGAAACAGCTGTCTGTGGATGGATACCATGTTTGGCATAGGTGGTCTCTTTGACTGGAGACTGCCCTTCCCGTGGTTGTTTCTTCCCGGTTAAAGACCTGGCTAGTTTCCTGCCAGCGTTGAGAAACGTGATGGTGTCTCTATCTCTGGGTCTGTCTGTCTCTCGATCTCTTTCCCCCATCTGTTTCATTCATCAAGGAACAGTTTTCTGTCAGGAGATCATTGATCAAGACCTCCATCAACTAGCCAGAAGGAAGAACCTCTAAAGAGCTTTAAAGGCCCAATACCAGACTCACACTTCCTGTTATTTACAGTAGACTTTTCAGCAGTGTCCTTATCATACCAAGATTGCAATGAAAGGCCCTGTTACACAGTAGGAACCAGTAAGTGTCATAGCTCTTCCCTCTCTCCTCTCACAATGACCTTTCCCTGGAATTTGAACAGACAACCCATTTTATTTTAAAGTCTGTCTATTGCATTGAATGTATCAGGGACAACAGGACCAGGACACTTAGACTGACCCTCAGACTGGGGAACCTGCGTCGTCCCTTAGCTCAGAGATACGTGTGATGGTAGCGAGGTCTGAGTCACCAGTGTGACCCTAACTCCTGTCCAAGGCCTGATGTAACTCCCCTCCACACGAGGAGAGCGGAACTGTAGACACAAACCCACAAGCAGACACAGACAGAGGAAAATGAAAGCTCATACACATGGCAATCACACACAAAGGAGCCACTAAATGTGCACGGGGTAAACAACATAAAAGGGGGGGGAGTAGACAGCTGGGAAACTTCCACACCGCAGTCAGATCCAATACTGCAGCCAACACAGCAAGTAGCAGAGAGGGCTCTTCCAGCTCCTTTCACCTCCAGGCCATGCTTCCAACTGAATGAGATCAGAGAATAACCGGCACCCTCTAGTGGGAGCAGAGGGTATAAATAGGGACTGGGAGTGGTCCAAACCAAAAACAACTGAGGTTTTGAGAATGCTTGCTGGCAGTGAATACAGACATTAATCCTCTCCTCCCCAAAGGAAAGGGAATAAACTGCAGTATCTCAAGGCAAAAAGACTATGGCCCAGAAGCTGTCACTAGTCTCTGCAACCAAGAGACAACCATGACAGAATGTCTATGTAAGAACAGGAAGTAGGAGTCTAATATTGAGCCTAGTAGTCAGTATGAAAATTGTGAGATTTTTATATAATAAATATATAAATATATATTGATGTAAAAAATTTAAAAGCATCAAACATTTTTGTTAAATGTTTAAACAAATCCCGATTTAAAAAAAAAAGTGATTTTCTGATGACACGCTCACTTTATACTGAGGATGTGATCTTCATGTGACGATGCCAGATCTCCATTGTCTTGTGGCATTGTCATGGGCTAGCCATGTGTGATTACTATCCATATATAAATACTATTCTAAAGATAAGTCTTACTGTGACATTTACACAATTGCTCCCCTGCTTAGTAATATTCCACTGCTGTACAGTCTAAGAATTTTATTAATAGAAAAAGTGAACCAGAAATTAGAGGGGACCATTCGGATGTGAGTGTCGGCGTCACATATACCGGTAGTTCCCAGTCAGTGACATTGACTGGGCTTATTGTACAGAGAGTAGTACAGATGTTGTGTGTAGCAGCACATTATTAAAGGAAATCTCATTATTTGCTCTAGGGATTATCCTGCTGGCCAAAATGTTGGATCTGCCTTTCCACAGTGTTTGCAATTGATATAGGATTTTTGGGATGCAATAAAGGTAAAAAGCTTATGCAAACGAGTGTCATAGAAGAGAGAAGCTGTCCCCTTTGTCCATTAACCAACACTGTCAGAATGATACTTAATTTTATGTCCAAGACATACCAGGAGCAATGGGATTCATGACGCTAAAAGGGAATTTTTTTTTTAACTCCATTATAGGTTCACAGGGCAGTCAGTATGGTGAGAGGATGGGCACCACTTTGTCGTGTAAGGTGTGGAGTACAAATCTATTCAATACCCCCCTTTCTCAAGAACAACTTTGTATTGGGTAAAGGACACTGCAGTAATCTTGGGATCTAAAACACTTAAAGGGGTTGTCCACTACTTATATACTGATCCTTTTATATCCTATCTTTAGGATAGGTCATCAATGTCTGATCGGCCGGGGTCCAACATCCTGCCCCCCTGCTGATCAGCTGTTCAATGTCCAGTCGGTGGCAGCAGACAGCTGGAAATACTCAGGTCCAGAGCTGCTCCGTCTTCTGATAGTGGCCGCTGCCGGGTACTGTACATCTGCCTCCCATTCTAATCAATAGGAAGCAAATGTGTAGTACACGGCAGCAGCCGCTATAAGAAGACTGAGCAGCTCCGGATCTGAGCATTTCTGGCTGCCTGCTTCCAGCCCCGGGACAGAGAACAGCTGATCGGCGGGGGTGCCGGCTGCCGGACCCCGGGTGCTTAGACATTGATGACTTATCCTAAGGATAGGCCATCAATGTAAAGGTATGGGACAACCTCGTTAACACGGGTGAAGTCATTTTCTGTTGAACCTTTACAACTTGACTCACAGCTCATACAAAGAATTTTGCTATGCCCTACTGAACATTTCCATCGGTCTTTGGACTTTTGATGTTCTAGACTTTTCGAAATTCGAGATTGGGCTAGCATTTGACTGTTAAGTACCATCTTAATGTATAGCATTTTGTAATGTATACATGACCAATACTTGTAGAAAAGTTAACACACCATAGCTAAAAATATATCTTTACTATAATCTAATATATAAAGCTGAATGTATGTATGTATGTATGTGTGTGTGTGTGTGTCTGAGATTGGCATCTGCACCATCGCAGCTACAGCCACAAAATTTTGCACACTCACACGTCTGGACCTCGAGAGCGTCATAGGCTATGTTGTGAGGCAAAATTTTAACCCCGCGCGTTCCAATTTACCAATCAATTTTGTCCCTATCTACATAATGGGGAAAAAGTGAAACGAAAAGTATATCCGCACCGTCGCATTTACAATCACGAAATTCTGCACAGACACCTCACGTGACCCAGAGAACGTTGTAGACTATGTTTTGACAGGAAAATTTAACCCCGCGCTTTACAGTTACTCTCCAAAAAACATGGCTCCATTAAAGTAAATTGAGCCTGGAACTACAAGTTATTAGTAGGAGTTGTGATTTGGTTGCTACAGGAACAAAAGACATTCATAGTATAAGAAGCTTATATGTGAGGTAATAAGATGTCGGTGGGGAGACTGATAGAGACAGACAGGGAAAGAGACAAAGAGATGGAGGCAGACGGAAAGAGACAGACAGAGACAGATGGTGAAAGAGACAGACAGGGACAGACAGGGACAGAGACTGACCTGGAAAGAGACTGACCTGGAAAGAGACAGACAGACATGCAGACAGGGACAGAGACAGGCAGACAGGGAAGGAGGAGACAGCCAGAGAGACAGACAAAGATAGCTGGGGAAAGAGACAGACCTTGATGGAGACAGACGGCGAAAGAGACAGGGAAATAGAGACAGACAGAGACAGGCATACAGGGAAAGAGACAGACAGGAAAAGACACAGACAAAGACGGGGAGACAGACCTGGGAAAGAGACACACCTAGAAAGAGACAATGAGGAAAGAGAGAGATAGAGACAGACAACAAAAAGAGACAGGCAGACGGGGAAAGAGACAGACCTGGAAAGAGACAGACCTGGAAAGGGACAGACGGAGCACATTACTTGGTCAATTTAGTTAAATCTGTGTGGAATATCTGTGGTGGTGAAATATATGTTGTGAAATGCTTCTATTAGCTTAGTTTTTGCCTTTTAATAATTACATTTCTATCTATTTGTTTTGTGGTTTTTGTGTGCAGAATACATTTTTGTTAATACATTCTATTTTGTTAACAACAGTTATTAACCCGGGGCGAAGCCTGGTAGTACAGCTAGTACTATATAAAATGCATCCTATGCATAAAACATTTAATTAAAACAGAACAGAATACACAGATGACAGAAAATGTGGGTACTTCAGGGAACAGTAATTAGTAAGACCTAGATATTGGTAAACCGAACCCCATAAAAAGCAATAATATTCATTTACATATGTATTTTTATGTATATTTATATATATTTAACTGTGGAGCCATTTATACTTTTTAGCACTTACTATATATATAGAATATATAATATATTTTATATATAATATATCTCTAGCTTCTAGCAAGTGCTAAAAAGTATGTCCACAGTTATATATAAATATGATAACGATAAGCTGATGGGACAGCTGTGAAAAACTACAACATTGATATTAAAAGAAAACAAAAAAAGCCATCAAATGAAAAAATACAATATCGGTGATGAATGATGGGAACGGTTGTCTTACCAGGATAGGTAACTCCAGGAGCCTACCACACCCGACGCACGTTTTGCAATTAAATGCTTCATCCAGGGGTACTGTATAATTATGATCTCTAAACATTTTAGATGTATTTTTCGACCAAAGTTATTGATGTGATAAGTCATAAATGTGTTTATAAATAGCTCTTCCCAGCTCTGAGATGCCAACAACCTCCCAATAGATAAGAGTCTAACACTCATTTTGCATTAAATGATGTCTAGTAGTGGATACTAAAGATGAAAATAATGCCAGCAGTTGATATCCTGATAAAATATTCCATAAATATATCAAAAGAATGTACCGGTATATAAAGCGCTGTGGAATTAATAGCGCTATATAAATGAATAAAATTATTATTATGATTAAAAAGTGAAAAATCTCAACTGTAAGTCTAGAAGGTCAGGGATACCTTATTGACTCACGCCAAAAATTGTGAAATATATAAAAAGCAGCACATCCATATATTAAATTATTATTTTATTTGGCATCCAATGGAAGCATGTTTCAGTGAAGAGTCTTGGTCGAAGACCCTCATGTAATCATGTATGTTGGGATGTGATGACTTTAACTTGACCGTTTCAAAACACCTGATCCTGATCTCAGGTAAGATAAGTGTATGGCAGAGACTGGAGTAAGATTTAGTGGTATACAGAGGAGTTGCAGGGTCATCAATCACACCTCTGTGTGTGTGTTATTAGCAGACAGGGTGAGACTGTTCCACACAGAGCACACACCTCTAGGTAATTATATCATGAAAGGCTTTTAATCTTTTCTATATTTATCAGTGTGGATCAAAATTTCCTTCCCTACATATGATTTACAGTTATATCATGTCAGGTCCCTGACTTTGATACTGGCTCGCAGGACAAGAACAAATCTTTCCTAGCAGATGATGGCTGTTTTCTTCAGCCACCAACTGCCTCTAACAGCCACGGTTGAAATGGAGCTCTGCCACAGCTATTAAAGGGAATCTGTCACCTGTTTTTTGCTACCTCATCTAAGAGCAGCATAATGTAGGCAAAGAGATTGTGAATCTAACGATGTATCACTTAGATTACTGGCTGCAGCCATTCTGACACAGTGGAAAAAAATATTTTTTGTATGTAGCAGAGCTCTGGAAGCTGCCCCCCGCCAACACCAGGCTTTCAGTGTACATTTCCATAGACAGAAGCTGGTAATCACAGAGGGGTAGAGTCAGACTAGAGCTCAGGATCTCCTCAGACCCACTAATGATAGAGCCAAGAGGCTTAAACTAACATTTCAGGTAAATCAAAGTAGACTTTGAGATAAGAGACAGCTGGCTGTAAACATCCTGTTAACTCTTACAGCATGCTGGCTCAGATTACATAGCAAAAACATTGTGACAAAGTCCCTTTAACCTAATAGCGGCATTTAATGCATCATTCTATGCTCTCAGTGGTGTGCTGGGGTCGTCGATGGGTTGCCATGGCAGCTCGTTATTATGGTACTTTTGTGAATCTCAGCCTGTTGCTGGCGTTCATAGTAGACCGTGATTTTTGCCATACATGGCAGTGCTCTGGCACTCCTGTGTATAGTACAAGCAATCAGATGATCGCAAGTTCAAGTCCCCCAAGTGGACTAACAAATAAAGTGTAGCGCCTGCCTAGATCCACAGACTCAGACGGGCTGTAATGGACAGGCTAGAGGGAAGCCACTCCCCAAGCAGGATTCCCAGAACCCCGAAACCCTTTAACCCCTATACAGGGATTTGGAATTACACAGGGCCCTGGAGATAACTACCTGTGGAAGGCTGCACTCCGGAGAGTAGTCATCAGGCAGGGTCAAACCAGGAATTGCGGAACAGGGACAGAATCGGCAGGCAAGGGCATAATCAGAAACAAGCAGAGGTCAAATCCGGATTGGGCAGCAAGGTACAAAAACAGCAGGCAGGAGGGGAGGGTAGTCAGGAAATAAGCGGTAATCGGCACACAAAATCACAGAACAGGACGAAACAGGAGACAGAATTTTCAGACCTATCGCTGGCAGAGGTCAGCAGACAGGAGGGGAATTAAAAAGGGTGTGGTGTCTTCCCATAGGCTGTAGCTGAATGATGGTACTTCAGCTGGGAGACACCCGCCACCTACAGTCAGCCAGTGGCACTGCAGATCTCCAGGACACCCAGACCAGTGGATGAGCGGAGCCTGCACCCACCGACGCCGCAGGCATCGACTCATCTTCCAGCACCATCCACGGCAGGAACACGGAGTTGCCTGGCGATCGGAGTAGAAGTCGATGGAACGAACTCCGGTGGTGACGTAACATAAAGTAAAAAAAAAAAAAAAGCTTTTAAAAATCTGAAGAAAAAAAATCACCCCTTTTTACCCTGTATTACAAATAAAGAAAATAAAATATAGAAGACACAATTGGTATTGCTGCGTTCGTAAAAGTTTGTAAAATTCCAATCTATTAAAAAAAAAAAATATTGGTAATTGGCATGACAAGAAGAAAATTCAAACTTATGTTTTTGGGGGGCCGCCACAACATTGCGATAAACTGCAATACCAGATGATCAAAACATTGTATCTACCCCAAAATTGTATCAGTTAAAACATCCACTCAGTGTGCAAAAAGCAGGCCCTCATAGAGCCCTATATCTCGAAATTGAAAATGTGTTTCGAAAAATGGCGACACAAGGAAAAAATGTAACTTTTTTTGTTTTTTTCTTCAAACAAACCTCCCCAAATTTTTTTTCCTCCACTTAAACAAAAAAAAAAAAAGAAGAAGCTATATATGGTATCCACATAAATGTACTGACCGGGAGAATCATATTGTCAGGTCAGCTTAACCCTATAGTGAACATGGTAACTAAAAATTCCAAAAAACAATTGTAGAATTACTTTTTTTTTAGCAATTTTAATGTACTTGGAATATTATTTTAGCTTTCCAGTGCATCATATAATAGTGAATGGTGTCATTCAAAAATGAATTTCGCCCCACAAAAAACAAGATTTCATGTGGATGGAAACATAAAAAACTTATGGCTCTTGGAAGAAGGGGAGAACTAAACTAAACAGAAAAAAAATGGAATCTGTCCGTGGAATGATGGCGTTAAAGACTGTTTTTGTTCTTACTTTAATCCTGCATAATCCGTTTTTAGTTTTTCGAAGATCCATCATACAGCTTTAGGCGGGCTTTGCACACTACGACATCGCAGGTGCGATGTCGGAGGGGTCAAATTGAAAGTGACGTACTTCTGGCATCGCATGCGACATCGTAGTGTGTAAAGATTTGATGATACGATTAACGAGCGCAAAAGCATCGTAATCGTATCATCGGTGCAGCGTAATCCATAATTACGCTGACGCGATGGTCCGATGTTGTTCCTCGCTACTACGGCAGCACAGATCGCTGTGTGTGAAGTCGCAGGAGCGAGGAACATCTACCGGCATCACCGTGGCTTCCGTAGGATATGCGGAAGGAAGGAGGTGGGCGGGATGTTTACATCCCGCTCATCCCCGCCCCTCCACTCCTATTGGCCGCCTGCCGTGTGACGTTGCTGTGACGCCGCACGACCCGCCCCCTTAGTAAGGAGGCGGGTCGCCGGCCAGAGCGACGTCCCAGGACAGGTGAGTCCATGTGAAGCTGCCGTAGCGATAATGTTCGCTACGGCAGCTATCACAAGGATATCGCAGCTGCGACGGGGGCGGGGACTATCGCGCTCGGCATCGCAGCAACGGCTTGCGATGTCGCAGCGTGCAAAGTACCCCTTAAGCCCGCTACACACGCTTCAATATATCTCACAATCCGTCGTTGGGGTCAAGTTGTAAGTGACGCACATCCGGCATCGTTTGTGAGGTATCTGCGTGTGACATCTACTTGCGATGAGGATTGAACGCAAAACCGTTGATCGCAAACACATCGTATCATTCTCTAGAATTGAGCGTTTTGTTGCACGAACCTAGTCAATTGTAACGTGTGACATCCCTCATACGATTTCGGTGTCTGATGCTATGTGCGCAGATGTGCGCTCTGCACCGCAGCTTAAAAAAGGTCCGCTTCAGAGCGCAGCTGAAAAGCTGCGTTCTGAAGCGCCTCACAATGTCTGTCATTCACTAATCTCTGTCAGTCGGTCACTATCTCTGTCCCTCACTCTCTGTCCATGTCAGTCTATCCCCCTCTCTCATATACTCACCGATCCCCGATCCCCGGCGCTGCACGGCGTTCACACTGCTCCGGCGGCTTTTACTGTTTTGAAAAAGCCGGCCGCCCATTAAACAATCTCGTATTCCCTGCTTTCCCCGCCCACCGGCGCCTATGATTGGTTACAGTGAGACACGCCCCCACGCTGAGTGACAGGTGTCACACTGCACCCAATCACAGCAGCCGGTGGGCGGGTCTATACTGTGTAGTGAAATAAATAATTAAATAATTTAAAAAAACGGCGTGCGGTTCCCCCCAATTTTAAAACCAGCCAGATAAAGCCATACGGCTGAAGGCTGGTATTCTCAGGATGGGGAGCTCCATTATTTATTTCACTACACAGTATAGACCCGCCCACCGGCTGCTGTGATTGGGTGCAGTGTGACACCTGTCACTCAGAGTGGGGGCGTGTCTCACTGTAACCAATCATAGGCGCCGGTGGGCGGGGAAAGCAGGGAATACGAGATTGTTTAATGGGCGGCCGGCTTTTTCAAAACAGTAAAAGCCGCCGGAGCAGTGTGAACGCCGTGCAGTGCCGGGGATCGGTGAGTATGAGAGAGGGCTGCTAACTTCAGTAACTTAGGAGATTAGCGGTCACCGGTGAGCCCTTCACTGGTGACCGCTAATCAGGGCGCGACACAGACAGAGTCGCAGCATGACCGTGAAGTCGGGTGAAGTTCACCCGAGTTCATTCTGACATTGCGGCTCTGTCTGTGTCTGCTGTCATCTGCCATTCAGCTCTGCTACATGGCTGTCTGTGTCTGCTGTCAGCGGCCATGTAGCAGAGCTGAATGGCAGATGACATAGTAAAAACGCATCCCTACACATTACACACGCTTGGCAAGTCAATAAATAAAAAAAAAAAAAAAGGTGCCCAATGCATACGTCACAGAACACATGATCTAAAGGATCGCACACAAAATTGACCAATTTAACATAGACTACTAACGCTCGTGTGACAGCAAATGAACGACCTACGTGTGATCTCATAAGATCCCGTATGCAACCTGGGCGTGTGACATCGCAAATGCGATTGTACAACTAATTGCAACGTGTAAAGTGGGCTTTAGAGATATGGGTCTTTATATTCAGTGGTGATTTTTTTCTGGTCTTTACAAAGGGGGCGATGCTCACATGGGTAATAATACAGAGCAGCCTAAAAACATGCCTTCAAGAGGTGTATTTCCAAAATGGGGACACGTGGTTTCTGGTGTTTTGGAATCATAGTGGCTCTTCAAATATGACATGGTACCAGTAGTAGTCTATTCTTGACAAATCTGCTCTCGAATAGCGCTTCTTCCCTTTCAAGCCCTGCCGTGTGCTCAAACAGTAGTTTTCCACCACATATGAGGTATTGCTGTACTCAGGAGATATTCTGCAACAAATTTTATGGTCAATTTTCTCATGCTACCTTTCTGAAAATGAACAATTTGGGGCTAATGCAATATTTTTGTGGGAAAAATGGGACTTTTTTTTATTTTTACGGATCAACATTATAAAATTCTGTGAAGCACCTGTGTTCAAGGTGCTCATCACACTTCTAGATACATTCCTTGAAGGGTGTAGTTTCCCGAATGGGGTCACTTTTGGAGGTTTCTACTGGTTAGGTATATCAGGGACTCGACATGGCGTCTGCTATCTATTACCGACAATTTTGTGCTTCAAAAAGCGCTTCGTCTCTTCCAAGCACTTCTGTGCTCCCAAACAGTAGTTTTCCACCACATATGGGTTATAAACATACTCAGGAGAGATTGCAACAAAAAACAAAAATTGTTCCATCCATTTTCTCCTTTTACCCTTGTGAAATCGCAAAATTTGGAGCTAAAACAACATTTTTGTGGGAAAAAGTAAAATTTTAAATTACTCCTTCCACATTGCTTTAATTCCTCTGAAGCACCTAAAGGGTTAATAAACTTATTGCATATGGTTTTCAGTAGTTTGAGGGGTGCAGTTTTATGGAATGGTGTAATTTTTGGGTATTATCTGTCACATAGGCCTCTCAAAGTCACTTCAAATGTGATGTGGTCCCTCAAAAATGGTTGTGTAAATTTTGTTGGAAAAAAAGGATAAATTGCTGATAAACTTTTAACCCTTCTAACTTCCAAAAAAGAAATAAAATTTAATTTTAAAAATGATGGTGATGTAAAGTAGACAGGTGGTAAATGCTATGTATTAACAGTTTTGTGTGATTATAACTATTTGGTTTAAGGGCATAAACATTACAATTGTGAAAACTGCAAATTTCAAACTTCAAAATTTTTGCCAAAATTCTAATATATTCACAAATAAATGCAAAAAAAAAAATATTGTCTTAAAGGGAACCAATCATCAGGATTTTTGTATATAAGGTATAGCTAGTGCTATACTGGCACTATCAGGCAGATTATCTACACACCATTTAGTGGGCAGCTCCGATGTTCAGGCTTTCAAATCTAAGCAAGTGAAGTTTAAAAATTTGTCAGCTTTTAGAGTGACAGTTTCACCGCCGGAGATAATAGCAGGGTGGGTTATGCACATGGATTCCCGCCCCCTTGCCTATTGTTCCTCCCTCTCTCTGGCTCTATGCTAATTTTTCTATTCATTAAGATGGCATCGGAGTTGACGCCTGCGCACAGCGCTTATTTCCGGCTCCATCTTTCTGAAGCCCGTGTTACCCCGCTATTATATTCTTGTGGCTGAGAGGGTAGCGCATGCGCCCTCACTTTCTCAGCTCTCATTGTGACTGCGGGAGTGTGTGGTCACAACAGGAGTGGAGATCAGCTGATCTTATCGATTAGCTGCAGAATAGGACATCATGCCGTTACAGGACACAGTGCCGCCCCCGGACACCTGGTAACAGGGGGTAACACGGGCTTCAGAAAGATGGCATCTGAGATAAGTACTATGCCCAAGGCGCCAACTCCGACGCCATCTTACTGAGTAGAAAGATTAGCATAGAGCCAGAGAGAGAGGGAGGAACAACAGGCAGGGGGGGCGGGAATCCATGTGTATAACCCACTCTGCTATTATCTGCTGTGGTGCAACTGTCACTCAAAAAGCTGACAAATTTTTAAACTTCACTTTCTTGGATTTGAAAGCCTATACATCCGAGCTGACCACTAATGATATGTGGATAACCAGCCTGATAGTGCCAGTATACCACTGGCTTTACCTTATATACGAAAATCCTGGTGATTGGTTCCCTTTAAATTTGCTGTCATCATAAAGTACAACGTGTCACGAGAAATCAGTCTAAGAATTACTGGGATCCATTGAAGCGTTGCAGAGTTATAACATCATAAAGTGAAATTGGTCACAATTGTAAAATTTGGCCCGGTCAGTAAGGTGAAAACAGGCTGGGAGGTAAAGTGGTTAAAAGGGAACAATAAATAATAAATACCAATTAATAGTAGTAATAAATTAAAAGAATAGTTGGTTATAATCTCGAGTTTTACAATAAACAGATCTAATCAGCAAGGAGACGCATAATTGGAACGTTCCTTTGTAACAAAATGTGATTTCTCTGTCATTCGGTGAAAATTATTCCATAAATTACCTGTGAGCTGCAACATTCCAAAACATGTCTATCTCTGTGCGTGTGTGTGTCAGGATATCCGTGTACCGGCCTCATTATACAGGCTCCTGCTTCTACTTATAATACAGAGCTCTGTGTATAAAATACATGGAATGCGCCTCAACAAATATAGAAAAGAAATCAAATTATCCTGCACAATACTTGAAAGACTGCAAATCAGTGATGAGCGCGAACAGTTGCTTATTTTGGATCATCTGCATTGTATAATTCAATATTTGATGCTTCTGTTTATGGAACACTCACTATTTCTTGTATCATTTAATGTGACGCTGCATCTTTGTTTATCAGTGGCATCATAGTCTGCTTATGTAGTATGGTTATATTGTATTATTATATTGCCTAATTTTAGTTATTTTAAATAATATACATTTTTTAAAGTGAATTGTATTGTCCTGATTGAAGAGGGGCAAAAAGTCACTTAAAGGGAACCTGTCACCAGTTTTGGTGCCTATAAGCTGCGGCCACCACCAGTGGGCTCTTATATACATCATTTTAACATGCTGTATATAAGAGCCCAGGCCGCTGTGTAGAACGTAAAAATCACTTTATAATACCTAAACGGTCGCTGCGATGGAGTTGGGTCATATGGGCGTTTTCGTTCTCCAGTGCCGGCGCCTCCTCTTTTGACCATCTTTGTCGTTCTTCTTCTGAAGCCGGGGTGCATGACGCATCCTACATCATCCACACTCGCCGGCATTGAGGGCAGATCAAAGTATTGTAGTGCGCCTGCGCGGGACCGGCTAGTGTGTATGATGTAGGACGCGTCATGCACACAGGCTTCAGAAGGAGGACAAAGATGGCCGAAAGAGGAGGCGCTGGTACTGAAGAACGAAGATGCCCATGTGGCCCAACTCCACCGCAGTGAACGTTTTAGGTGAGTATTATAAAGTCCTTTTATGTTCTACACAGCGGCCTTGGCTCTTATATACAGTATGTTATATACAGTATTCTAAGAGCCCGGTGGTGGTGGCCACAGCTTATAGGCCCCAAAAATGGTGACAGGGTCCCTTTAACCCTAACCTGTTGCAACTCACATCTGCTCTCTGGTCATGTTGTGCTATCTAGTCACTGGTGTAGTTTCGTCAAAGACCTCTTCAGAGAACTATGCACGATATAGATGAGCGAACCTGAGCTTCGAGGTTGGAGATTTGAGTTCAGAATCCGTCTTCCAAAAAAAACCAAAGTTCGGGTTTGATGTTTGAGTGAGTTACGAATGCAAGCTACTCAAGCGAACAGCGCTGTGTTTGGGTATGAGTGATGCTCAGTCCTGTGCAAGCCATGTGCAGTGTTTGAACGGCTTGCACTAGGAGTGAAATCAGCATAATCGGATGTAATGTGCGCACACACACAAACAAAAAATATTTGAAAAACCCAGCTGCCCCTCCCCTGGAAGTGTTCTGCTTATGGCTGGCTGCATGTGGGTGTAGGCTTTCCATCAATGGAAATCTTCAAGTCGAAACTAGATAAACATATAGCTTAGATGATTTAGGAGAACTGCACTTGCAGGAAGTTGGACCTGATGGCCCTTGAGGTCCCTTCTAACTCTACCATTCTATGAATCGAACAGCCCAATTACTGACTTCCATTGAGGTTTGGTTCAAGTCATGGTCACAAACTGAATCGTTTCTAAGGTTCAAATGTGCTCTCCGAACTGAACTTCCAAAGGTTCGCTCATCTCTAGTGATAATGTCATATGAGGCTTCATGATTTCGATCTAATTTTTAGTTGTGTTTTTAAATAAAAAAAAAAGTGGGGCCACATAACAAACTGAACTATTCATTTATCACCCATGATCTGTTGAAATCAAGAACTCAGCTCGTCTAATTTATGATGAGATGTGGCTTTCTTTATGCCAAAAATCTTACGGCAGTCATTGCTCGCCACTTGTCAGAAGAGGAGTGCACCTCTTAATGAGTCAGGAGCATCTGACTCCAACATGCCACCATAAGGACCAGTGAAAACATTGCCTGACTTTTTCACACTTCAATACTTTTTTCTTTTATTTATGTTCCATATCACTATTCATAAAATAAGAAATGTGGCAATTGTTACTTTAGCCTAATACATCCTGTTATGTAGAGATCACTTCTCAGCAGTTATCTCATTATCATCACATGTAAAAATAATCTCGGCACTCAAAGAAGGACATTGAGTAAATGATTTTTATGCAATCAAAAATAAAATCTTGGACGTTTCGGTGCTTAATTGTAGACCTTCGTCAGAATATGAGCTGATTGCCTGGTAGTTTATTTTCTTGGCTGATTGTCAAACGCCAAGAAAAGAAAAGGCCAGATGAAGTGGAGCACTGCTTCTTGGACTGCAGAGGAGGGACAGGGGAGCAGAATAGTGATGGGCGAACCCCCCGATGTTCGCGTTCGGGAATCTTGCCCGAACATTTTGTAAAGATCTTGTTCAGGTTCTGAGATAACACGAGCTTGCGTCCGCACACTGAAGTTGGACTTTACAGTTATGGAATGCGGCGGGAGTTCTGTAAAATAAAGAATATAGTTAATAATAAACATTGTCATTATACTTACCATTACTGCGATGTGTCCTGCAGACCCGCTCAGCTGTTGTCTGCCGGCCGCTTCTGCTTCCATGTCCGATCACTGCTGTGCCCCTGGGTTACAGGACCTTCCATGATGTCATAGCCATGTGACTAGTCTGGTGTGAATGTTGGACAGACATTGGGTTACGGATTGGTCACATGGCTATGACATCATGGAAGGTCCTGTAACCCACGAGGTATCAGCATTCACATTAGACTGGTCACATGGCTATGATGTCATGGAAGGTCCTGTAAGTCAGATGTAACAGAGCTGAAGATGCTCACCCGCCTTTGGACTACATCGTAGGGTTTTTTTGAGTAATGAAGATAGTCTTCTCTTTTATTTCTAACAAAATATTTTTTTCTCTGTGTTATTGTTTTATTTTACTGTTAAAATAACAGACAATCACAGACACTGTCACAGAGTAGGCGCCTGTGATTGAATGCTGGCGTAACCTGAAACCAGCCCATACATTCTAGCATCTAGAAAGTATGGGCAGATTCCAGGTTACTTCAACAGCCAATCACAGACACCCATTCTGCGTGACAACATCTGTGAATAGCTGTTGGGTCCCTCACACATATACTAGTGTAAAAATAAATAATTAAAAAAATTGATGTAGCGCTTCGAGGTATTTTTGATTCTTAGTGCAGATAAAAATAATTAAAAAAAAAAAAAGTGTGAGCTCCCGCCATATTTTGATCAGCATTCAGGTAAAGCCAGGCAGCTGGAGGCTGGGATTCTCAGCGTGGTAAGGCCCAAGCATTTTGGACCCCACGCTAAAAACTGCAGCCCGCAGCCACCCCTGGATATGGTGCATTGTTTCTTAGCGCCATGTCCAGGCGCTTTACCTGACTCATCCATTGGCCCTTATGGCGGTGGCATGCTGGGTTATAAAGGGGTTAATACCAGCTTTGTATTCTCAGCTGGTACTAAGCCTGATATTCATGGTGTCATGCCAAATTAGACATGGCCACCATGAATTTTTAGTAAACATTAAAGAAACCCACAACACATAGAATTTTTTTTAATTAGAAATAAAACAAGATTAACATTTAGAGACTCCATCTTTATTATAAAAAAAATCCTTAGTCCGACATAGTCCACAGGTAGAGCAATGTCAGCTCTGCTTCATCACTCTGTAAAGACAAGCTTCTCTACAGAGAGAGAAGCAGGAAGAGCCATGTCAGCTCTGCTTCATCGCTCAGTACAGACATATACAGAGCAAGAAGCAGGGAGAGTCATGTCAGCTCTGCTTCATCGCTCTCTACAGAGCAAGAATCAGGCTGACACTGAGGGTAGGATTCCACTTGCGTATGACTCGTGCATTCTCGCATTGCATCACCCTGCACAGCCTGACACTCTCCAGACAGGGGCAGCTCAGCTGCATGGAAATAAATGCAGCTGACCCGCTCCTATCTGGACAGTGTGCTCCGTGCCAGGTGATGCGATACGACACTCACACAGTGACAGTCAAAGTTAAATCAAGTCCATGAGCCATGGACTCGGGTGAACCCTGACATCACCACAAACATAGCCAAAAACAGCTGAAGACTGCCGAATGATGAGCAGTGCAATGAATACCCCCAGAAGTTACCAGGACCTTCACTGACATCATAGCCATGTGACTACTCTGTAAGCCAATGTCTATACAACATTCACACCAGACTGGTCACATGGGTATCACTTCATGGAAGGTCCCTTAATCAGTGGTGGTTACCTAGGGGCACAGCAATGATTGGACGCGGAAGCAGAAGCGGCCGGGAGACAGAGTCACCAGGATGCGTCGCAGGACTTGTAAGTATAATCAGAATGGTTTTTAATGTGTGTTTTTTTTTTGTTTTTTTTTTACAGCCCCTGGACCCGAACTGTAACACCAGCTTCCCAGGAAAGCTTGTGTTTGGGTTCATGTGCACAAACACTATGTGTTCAGTACAAACCCCAAACTTTACTGTTCGGGTTCGCCCATCACTAGAGCAGAAATTGTGCAACATCAAAAATAACTAAAAGTTCATTATGGGAATGTAGCTTTAGGCCTCGTGCAGACGTTGAATTTTTGCTGAGTTTTTTACCTCAGTATTTGTAGCTAAAACCAGGAATGGGCGATTAATACAGCAGTGGTGCCCATGTTTCTATTATATTTTTCCTCTGATTGTTCCAATCCTGGTTTTGGCTACAAATATGGAAGTAAAAACTCACCAAATACTCAGTGTGCACGTGGCCTAAAGCTATGTTCTCACGATGAGCTTTTGATTATTTTTGATGTTGCTGAATTTCTGTAGCATTCCTTCACCTATCATTTAACCTCTTCACGACACATGAGGTTCTGGGTACGTCATGGATTGTGTCAGGTTAATTCCAGCCGGCTGCCGCGGGTAGCAGGCAGCGATTCCTGCACGTCAGCCGATTTGAACAACTGACATGTGCAGCTATCAGGCATGAGTGGATCCGCATTCCACTCGTATCTGTTAACCCCCTTGCATTTCACTGTCAATGTGTGACCGTGAGATGAGCATTCACTTACCCAGCGCCATTAGAAGTCACTTGACATGATCACGTGGCTCTGATGGTGGTCATGGTAGCACTGGGTCATGTGATAACTTCTGTAGCTATCTCGAGTCACTTCCTCTTACACCCGGCAGAGCGCCATGTGTAAGAGTAAGGCTGGAGTCACATTAGCGTGAGGGCATCGGATGCGATATACTAATGACCCTCGGCTCAGGCTTTGCTGCGAGCGTGAGCCAAGTGTCATGGAACTGTGACCGGATCTTGAGATCGGGTTACAGCTGCAAAGCTGAGGGAGGGGTTAATCCCCCCCATCTCCTCCATTGTCAGCCTGTGCGTATATCGCACTGCACTGGGATAACATCCGAGTGTAGTCTGATGTTTCTCTTGCACCTATTCACTTAAATGGGTGCAAGGGATATGGCTCTAGCAGAAAATTGCAGCATGTTGCGACTTTTCTCGCATCCAAAATCTGGATGTGAGAAAGGCAGACCAACTGCTCTCCCTCATTGACTAACATTGGTCCGAGTGCAATGCGAGATTTTCTCGCATTGCACTCGTCCGTTTTTCACACTCGTGTGAGCATACCCTAAAGCAGCTTTTCTACAATTTTTAGCTGTGCAGCTGTGATCTACAGGAAGGAACAAGTGATCAGACTGCTGATCCTTATAGTCCCCGAGGGGGATTAGTAAAATAACAAAAAAATGAAAAAAAAAAGTATTAAAAAATGTAAAAAAAATAAAAGTTCAAATCTCTCCCCATTCGTCCCATTGAAAATTAAAGGGTTAAAATAAATAACAAAATATACACACATTTTGTATTGCAGAGTTCAGAAACGCCCAATCTGTCAAAATATAAAATCAATTAATCTGATCAGTAAACAGCGTAGCGTCAAAAAAATTCCAAACACCAAAATTACGTTTTTTGGTCATTGCATTTTTTGCGCAAAATGCGATAACAGGTGATCAAAACTTAGCATCTTCATAAAAATGGTACCGTTAAAAACGTCAGCTCAAGACACAAAAAATAAGATCACTGAGTCATAGATCCCGATAAGTGAGAACGCTACATATCTTGGAATATGGTGCAAATAATGTGCAATTTTTTTGTACAAACGTGTGAATTTTTTTAACCCCCCTAGATCAAACTAAACCTATACATGTTTGATGTCTACAAACTTGTACTGACCTGACATGTGAGTTTATATAGTGAACACGGTGAATAAAATATCTCAACAACAATTGGACAGTCGCAATTTTTTTTCCAATTTTTTCACACTTGGAATTTTTTTTGCTGTTTTCCAGTACAATATATGCTAACACTAATGGTTAAAAGTACAATTAATTCCCAGACAAAATAAGCCCTTAGGCTATGTGCGCACTTACCGGATTTTTCGCGGATTTTGCCGCGGATTTGCTGCATGTTTCGCTGCAAAAAATGTTCATAACATCTCTGCAGTGAATCACCAGCAAATCCTATGGAGAAAAAAAATCCTGTGCGCACTGGGCGGAATTTGACAGCTGCATGTTTTGCTGCGGGAATCCCGCAGCAAAAACAAGTGCATGTCACTTCTTTTCCGCACATCGCTGCGGGATTTCACTCCATTGACTCCAATGTTAATCATGAAATCCCGCAGGGAATAACGCAGGCAGCAAATTCTGTGCGGTTCACTGCGTTTTCCTGCGTTATTCCCTGCGGTATTTTGCGGTTTACCTCCGGTAATGTACATCACTTGCTTGCGGTTTTGCAGGGAAGTGATGTCATTACAGGAACAGGAAGTCGTGCAGAGTAAACACACACACACAGATCACAGACACACACATCACAGACATAGATCACATAGACACAGACACATAGAACACACATAGAAAGAAAACGGAAATATAGGAAAAAAAGAACGTGGGCTCCGCTGCATATTTACCTTCCAGCCGAGGTAAGCACACAGCGGCGGCCCGGTATTCTCAGGCTGGGGAGGGAGAGGAGCATGGGTAATGTCCCCCGCCTCACTCCCCCTCCCGCAGCCGAGAATATCAGCCGCAGCTGCCCCGGCACTGTCGCATGCATTATGCGGCACTGCCGGCGTGTCCTCGGCTCTTCTTGCCACCGTGTAGCAGTGGTGACAAGGTAATACAAGGGGTTAATGGTGATGGGGGACCACCGCCATTAACCCCAGGCTTGATCATGGCAGTGTCTATGTGACAGCTGACATGATCAACCCGTAAGTAAAGTGAAAAAAACACAGACACCGAAAAATCCTTTATTTTAAATAAAACCAACAAGCCTCGTTCACCATTTTATTAACCCCTCCCAAACAAAGCTCCGGCGTAATCCACACAGCTCCGGCTCCTGCGTCCTGCACTGCTTCCATCCAGCCGCGACTGTCACAGACACAGGCTGAATGCAGCAGACAGCAGAGGTAATTACCGGTCATTTCCCACGGCCGGTAATGTGAACTCACTGCCGACCGTGGGAAATGCAGCGATCTGTCTATCCCTCTATCTATCTATCTATCTATCTATCTATCTATCTATCCCTCTATCTATCTATCCCTCTGTCTGTCTATCTATCTATCTATCTATCTATCCCTCTATCTATCTATCTATCTATCTATCTATCTATCCCTCTATCTATTCTTCTGTCTATCTACTATCAGAATTAAATGTATTTTTTTTTTCTTCAATGTGCTTTATTGCATTGAATGCAATAAAGCACATCCCAACCCGCACGCGGCAAAACCGCGGCAATACCGCGAACAATACCGCGGTAAAGCCGCGGCAAACCGCATGCGGTTTTCGGGTGCGGTTTCCCGCGGTTTTTTACCGCAGGTGCGGTAATCTTTGAGAGGATGCGGAATTTTCTCAAGAAAATTCCATTTCCCAGTGCGCACAGAGCCTTATATGACAAGATTGGCTCTCGGAAGAAGGGGAGCAAACCCCTCACCCCTTCCCCCCCAAAAAAACCCAGAAAATTGCCCGAGGGTGAAGGAGTTAAATTTGGTTACTTGTTTTCTTCATTACATTTATGCAAATTAATTTGCTTTTTTTTATCATGTTTTTGACGCTGCGTTTTTGTCTCTTTTTGATGTCATATATTAAATAAAGCTACTTTGTCTTTGATACTTCCTGGTATTTGGGTTTGCTAAAATTTTATTGATATATTTAAATGTGGATTACAAGCATTTTCTATGCATTTTCAAAGCGGAAACGTGCATTTTTTTACCTTCTCATTTTTTGTCTCTAATTCAAGTCTTTGGGGAAACTTCACAGTGAACTCATTGTACACACAAGAAGTAGCATATTGTGGATTCCAAAGATGCTCCACAGGTCAGTTTATGCGGAGTTAAAAAAAAAAAAAAAAAAAAGCAAAATGGGCATGAGATTTCTGTAGAATCTATCTCCTTCTCTAGAAATGTAAGGTGCTGCATTTTTTTGGGGGGAGGGAGCAAATTTGCAACATTAAAAATTCACCAAAAGTCATGGTGGGAACTTAATAAAAAGTACATCCAGTAAGTGACAGATATTTAATGGTTGATTGATTTAAAGGTATTATGTCAGAATGCTAGCGTAAATTGCTTTGTAAAATTGCTAACGTTATGTCCACTCATAAAGTGACAGTTAGTTCTTTGTGGCCATAGCTATGGATACCTAAGCTGCAATGCCCTGCACATGAGGTAGGAGACATCTAAGCAGGAGAACTATACTACATTTCTAATTGGAGGTATTTGCAAATATTATTATTATTACTACACCTATTACATATTGGGATAGGATCTTGGAGATGAGAATACGTATTTAAAACAAGCAAATAACCATAGTTGTAGTGATTTCTCCTTTAATTACTACTTGGGAAATAAATTAAAGGTATCATCTATGCATAGGGTTTTGATGATGAATATACAGGATAGGTCATCAATATCAGATTGGTGTGGGTCCAACACCCGGCACCCCAGTATTCAGCTGGTATTTGCTCTGGCTGTGGTTGGATGTGAACACTTTGAATGAAGCTCCTGAGTGCCTCTGCTGGTCAATGCCTTGTACTGCAGCACAGCTCCTATTGTTTTGCTTAAAGGTTGTACTGCAGTAACCAGCAATGGCCTTCATTAACCATTCAACAGCTCCATTCAAAGGGATTACATCAAGCTGGCTCCCCTTTCTCTGTTATGGTTGTAGTTATGTTACATTGGTCTGGTGGCTGACCACCACCTATTCCATGCACGCCTGATTTTGGTTTGCAATATATTCCTCCTGTTGGTTGTTCACATTCAGCCGCCTCACCCTTTTATACAGGCAATGCTAATTAAGCACCATACTTGGGTCTGGTCTGCCTTTATTTTTAGTTGCTGGTCTGGCACTGTGAAGGTTAGTTCTGACATTGTCCTGGTGTGTGTGGCTTCTGCTGCGCACGCTGTGACCTGGGCTGCCTTTTATCCGCAGTTGCCTCTTTTGCGACATGGAAGCTGTTATATATAGATTACAGGTATGTGTACTTCAATATGGTTCTGCTTTTAGTTGTTTGTTTTTTTTTTATCTAGGAGGCCGCATGGCACATGAAATACATAATATAGAGTAGGACTCCCCTATCGAGATTTGCCGTGATGTGGCAGGGGTGGCTCAAATAATTGATCAATTATTTGCTAAAAATCTCATTTTGTATTATAGTACAGTTGGAATAATTTGTGAATTTGCCCTTTTATATGATGCCTGCCACTCTCAGATTCTGCTGGCTCCCCTTTCTCTTTAAAAGTTGTACTGCAGTAACCAGCAATGGCCTTCATTAACCATTCAACAGCTCAATTCAAAGTGCTTACATCCAGCTGCCACCAGACCAAATATCAGC
Organism: Anomaloglossus baeobatrachus; assembly: GCF_048569485.1. NCBI lineage: Eukaryota > Metazoa > Chordata > Amphibia > Anura > Aromobatidae > Anomaloglossus > Anomaloglossus baeobatrachus. Next base: position 40,067,786 of record NC_134359.1, read on the forward strand.
AATTCTGCTATTGATGACCTACTCTATAGATAGATCATCAAATCCACACTCTGACCGCATGCATGATTCCTTCCTTATTGACATCTTAGACTTCGTGCTTAAACACAACTACTTTCTAATTGACAGGGGGTTTTACAGACAGTGCACACCCACTTTTGCCAACCTGTTCTTGAGGTGGTGGGAGGCTACTGTCGTATTTCCCTCCGAACGGTTCCATAATCTGGTTCGCCACTGCTGTCGATACATTGACGACATTTTTTTTCATCTTTTTTCATCTGGTTTGGGACAGAAGATGAGTGTGGAGATTTTATCTCTTCTCTTAACAACAATGTTTTTAATATCTTTTTGACCCAAATTAGTTCACGTGTCAGTGTGTCTTACTTGGATTTACAAGTCTCGGTGAAGGAAGATGGTTTGTCTACCACTTTGCTCCGGAAAAAGACAGCAACCGACAGCCTTCTGGAATATGACAGTTTCCACCCGCAGCACATCAAGAATGGGGCTTACTGCATACCCGTCCACCCATCTGTGTCCCTCGTCACAGTTGCTTCCCCCCTCCTCCCCCTGTCTATTACCCATGGCACCGATGTACCTCTAGGTTTCCAGTCCACCTTGCCTTGCATTCATCTAGGCTCACCTGGGGTACGTTCTACTTTCATGCAGAGCTCTGGTTTGTTATTCTTTCCAGCTTGGTTGGCTATTGGCAAAGCCTTATGCCTTTTTTTCATGTCTCCAATTCAACTATTGGTTTGATTGCATGACTGCATATTGTGGATATTATCTATGTAGATATCCTCTCGCCTTGCCATTTGGATTGCCTCTTTTGTCATTTGGCTACAGGGATGTTTTATTGCTTGTTACTTATCTGCTACATTGGGTTCGTACTCCTGTGATTTATTAATAATCATTGACATTAATATCTTGAATATATCACCCTTTTGGGGCCATTTTTAGAGTATGGGTCACTGTGTATGCAGTTTTATATTTTAATTGTTTTTATATTTGTGTTCAATAAAGGCTTTTTCATTATTCTTGTATTTTGGGTCGTGCATGGTTTATGTGCAACATCTCTTTCTCTCCTTGACATTGTCCCCCCTTGTTGCACTCTTATAGCACCCCATTTATATTTAATTGCCATGCAAATCTGGTGCACCTCTTGCAAATCCTTGACAGGACAACTCCTTTAATCTGCAAAATATCTAATAATACATATCTTACTCTTCTAGTAAATTGGTAAATTTAGACTCCCAAGTGACCAGGATCATAATTTCTGTTACCTCAACCAGCAATCGATTGTAATCAATTTACAAATTTAGAACCACAACTTGCTGTCAAGAAGTCAAACTCCAGTGTCTTCCATGACACTAACGGATAAGGTAAGGTCTTTCTGCTGTAGGATCTCCTTAAAGGGAACCTTTCACCAGATTTTTCACTATGAAACTAAAAGAATCACCTTCTGCAGCTCCTGGGCTGCATTCTAGGAAGGTGCACCTTGGCCCTTACTCCCCTTTTAGACCCCAAAAATAACTTTATAAAACTTGGCCCTTAGGTATCGTAATTACCTTTGTGAGCCACCTGCCTCTGATCGCCGACTCCTTCATTGATTGACAGGATGATGCCCTCCGTCATCCTCCTCGTCGCATTTTCAAATCTCGCGCCTGTGCAGTTAGGTCTGCTCGCGCAGGCGCAGTTCACGCTGCCATATCTCAGGAAGAGCGCCGGTGAGCTAAATACACAGGCGCAAGATTATGGGCGGGTACTAGAATGGCGCTGGTGATTTCATGCACAGCAAACACCTCACCAGCGTCATCCTAGTACCCGCTCATAATCTTGCGCATTTAGCTCACCGGCGCTCTGCCCGAGATATGGCAGAGTGAACTGCGCCTGCGCGAGCAGACCTAAGGCGCTTGATTTCAAAATGCAGCGAGGAGGATGATGGAGGGCGTCATCCTGTCAATCAAGGAAGGAGGCCAGCGATCAGAGGCAGGAGGGGAGAAATGGAGCAGAAAATGAGCCAGCCCCTGTGGCCCACAAAGGTAATTAGCATACCTAAGGGCCAAGTTTTAATTAGGCTTAGTTTTAGTAGAAAATGTGAAATTTGCAAGATTTAATTATTTTCAAAATAAAGATGATATAAAAAAATTAAATATACTGTATATATATTTTTTTCATACATTGAATATAAAAAAAATTGACTTAAACAATTGGTCATTTTCTGATGACCCAATTCCGTATATATTACTAATCCTCTATTGTAAAAAAACAAAACAACCCCCCCCCCCAAAAAAAACTAACAAAAATTCCACCCTTTTTATCCAGTACAGGTAAACTGCACGGGTAGTGTTGTTGCTTAGGCTAAGGCAGGGCTGTTCGCTAAATTAAGCCATTGTGACTCAAAATCCTCCTTTAATAAGGTTCACACTGTCTACAACTTCATCATTTTCTGCTGAATGATAATTACGTTATTCAATCATGTTCAAGGTTTTAGTGAGAGCTAGCATTGATTGATTAACTTCAATTACCATGCTTACATTTGCATAGATAAAAACTGCTTTTCAATTTGTGAGTGGCACAGCAGTGGAAACCCTACGCTGATATTTGCATTTCAATGTGAACAGTAAAGAATAAAGGTGGGAGAGAGGTCTGATCAGTGCTAAGCCCTTTCTGCTTGGGTGCTTAAGCATTTTTCCATAAACACTCTTGTTATGATGATGTTGGTTTGCTGAAGCCGTTTCGAGGTAACTGATGGAAGCTTCGCTTTCGGGGCTTGCATGACAAATTAACTCGCTGTCTTCTATTTAAGCTTCTTGAAGCAATGCACATCAGGACAACGCTGAACATGTTCTCCTTTCGGATGTCATACAGTGGGACCTTGCTCTACATGTGCTGGAACATGGAACAGAGAATCACTCTTCCGATAGGTGTAACGTAAAGGTCCATCAATTAAATTCTGTAACAGAATGTCCATCTGCTATTTAAGATATCATCTAAAATGGTGGAGGGACCAACTTTTGGTCATTTTTTTTACATAAGGAATGTTGAAAATCTTCCTTTAACCATGTCCCCTTTTTAAGACCATACTTTCTACACACCATTTCCCTCCATTGAATGTATACAAGAAACCTTCTAGAATAGCTTCATTTTTTAGAGGTCTTCAAACTCATCCGGAAGCTCTTCCCTTGTTCCGGGAGTGAAGGCATGGCAGAGATGGCAAGTATACCATATGGACAATTGAACTCAGGTTTCTAATTACTCTCTTTGCCTCAGGTGTATGCAATTCAGGCTATAGCCTTTTAGTCTGCCTTTCTACCATTTCTGAAGAATAGGTGGTGTAGGATGGAGTGGTTTAAAGCCGCCACCACTGAACTCTGGAGGAAACGTGTTCTGCGCAGGGGTGGATCACACTTATCTATTTGGCATCTGATGGACAAGTCTGGGTTTGCTGAATGGAGAACGTTACCCGTCTGATTACATTGCGCCCTCTGTACAGTTTGGAGGAGGTTAATACTAAGGACGTGTTTTTCAGGGTTCAGCCTTGGGCCATTCATTGCAGTAAACAGAAGTATTAATGCTTCAGCATAAGACATAATTGTAGCTTGCACCATTGAGGAAACAATGTGGGGTGGGACTTTTCTGTTCCAATAATGTGCCCCAAGGATCGAACCAAGGTCCACAAAGACATGTTTTTGCTTGACTATAGACAACATTTTTAGGTCTCAAGTTTTTCCCACAAGATTGACGTAAAAGGTTTTAAAGCTGGCTGCGATCCTTTTTCTTCCATATCGGGGAAAAAAAACCCTTCTTTTTCAGCGGTTGGCATTGGCCCATTAATTCCAGTAAAGGGAAATGTGAATACTTAAACATAAGATATTCTGGATAACTGTAATTTGCACCATTGAGGAAACAATGTGCCCCAGGGTTAAAACCAAGGTCCATAAAGACATGTTTTATTTTGACCATAGACAACTCTTTTAGATTTGGAATTTTTTCAACAGATTGACTGAAAAGGCTTTAAAGCTGGTTCAGATCCTTTTTCTTCCAACTTAGGAAACCCCCCCTTTTTTCAGGGATCGGCATTGGCCCATTAATTCCAGTAAAGAAAAGTATTAATGGTTCAGCATAAGATATTCTGGATAATTGTAGCTTGCACCAGTGTGCAAATAATGTGGGGTATGGCTTTTTCTGTTCCATATATGTGCCCCAGGGATCAAACCAAGGTCCATAAAGGCATGTTTTGTCTTGACCATAGACACCCCTTTTACAGTAGGTCTTGAGTTCTTTCAAAAGATGGACGAAAAAGGTTTTAAAGCTGGTTCAGATCCCTTTTCTTCCATCTTGGGGGAGAAAAAAAAAACTTTTTTCAGGGGTCGGCATTGGGCCATTAATTCCAGTAAAGGTGAGTATTAATGCTTCAGGATAAGACATTCTGGTAACTGTAGCTTGCACTGTTGTAGAAATAATGTGGGGTTGTGCTTTTCTGTTCCATAAATGTGCTCCAACCATCAAAACAAGGTCTATAAAAACATGTTTTGTCTTGACCATAGACAACCCTGTTAGGTCTGGCGTTTTTCCACAAGATGAACAGAAAAGGATTTAAAGCTGTTTTTTCCATCTTGGGAAAAAAAAAACCTTTCCAGACCTAAAGGGGTTGTCCATGATCAAGACAAAAAAAGGTGTACGGATGAAATAAAACAGAATTGCCTGTTTAATTATACCTGTGTTGCTTTGTTTGACTATTGAGGTTAGTGATTGACTGCAGTGGTCAACAGGACACCGGCAAACTAAACAAACTATCAGGAAACACCAATGTGATGGCACTAGAATGCCGTAGGTAAGCAACGGTCGCTAATTCTTCTTTACCTATTTTATTGCATATGGTTCATTCCAATCCCTACCCACTCCCCTGCCCATTTGGTCTTGATTATGGACAAGCCCTTTAAATGACCAATGGTGGAGGTTTGACACTGGTCTATCAAGATTTCCAGACTACTGGATATAGGATAAATGTATCCTATTTTGATTTGAAGCATCCCTTTAATGTCGGCATTGCATTGTATTTAACTCTGCTCTGAACTGTGACATGCCTCCGTCTTTCAAGATTCCCTTTCATTGTGCGGCAGAAATAGATAAAACAAGACACCTTTGCTAACGAATAGAATAATATTATATGTAAATATTCCTGATCTGAGAACAGTCATTGTTATAGGGTAATAAATATGCATATTAGAAGAATGAAACATAGAATTACTTCTGAAATCTAAACACTTCCTCCTGACCCAGTAAGAAAAGTAAATTGATGTCACCTCTGCCCCTCGATGTCACTGCTTCTATTATTCCAGAGAAAGACTATGTATGTTTGTCTATATAGTAATGCATATTTTCCTAAGTAATTACATCTTAAAGGGGAAGGACGTTTATATCAGCCCTTTATAAGGGGAAATATCAAACCTTAAAGATAGTCAAAACATAAATAAAGCTTAGAAACATATAAACAAGACCAAAAGGAGTGAAGAAAAATGATTCATAATTCATTAATCCAATCTACAGTCCCCGCCATAGAAACACACCCTGCTCTTCCTCAGCTCTGGCCATTTTGGTGGTTTCAAACCGGTGTGAAACTCCAAAATTCGCAATATTTTTGCACATTTTGCATTCTGCAGACATTTTGCGACCGGAGGGCTACTAGTTAAATGACCTTGTTGTTGCCATCTTGGTAAATGAAATAAAAAAGTAATTAAAGTGAAAAATAAAAAAGATAAGTTTGAATCACCCCCCCTTATCCCAATCTAAAAAATAAAGAAATTATAAAGTAATACAGAAATTAAGGAAATTAGAAAAGAAGAATATTTGGTATCACTGCTGTATCAAAATATTTTGCTATGTGGTTCTGCATAAAAATGTTCCCCTTAAAAAGAGAACCCAAGAAATTGAGTTATTCCCCATCGAAAGAATAGGAGATAACATGCTGATTATTATGGGTTCAGACCCCAGTTATCCCAAAATTAGGGTTTTCAAAGCAGGAGAGGAAAAGGGGTTAACGCTGCGCATTTGCCAGAAAAGATGTAGAATTGTTGATTAAATAATAAATCTTTTATTCCATAGGTCTACGCGTTTCAAGGTATGAAACCTCTTCCTCAGGACCAGAATATAAACAATACCAATAACAATCGGGTCCTGAGGAACAGGTTTCATACCTCAAAACGCATAGACCTATGGAATAAAAGATTTATTATTTAATCAACAATGCTACATCTTTTCTAGCGAATGCGCAGCATTAACCCCTTCTCCTCTCCTGCTTTGAAGACTCATCCACGTGGGGCTGCGGCAGCCGCCATTATATCATGCTATCTGTGGTGGTTGTGACTCTTTCAACCACATTAGGTGAATGTATTTTGTTATACATTACTCCTCTGTTTATCTGGTAAGACCCTATCAGCGCTTCTGTTTTCACGTTTTACCAAAATCGGGGATTTGGAACTCCAAGAATATGGTACTGCAGCCAAGAGCTTTGTTCACTGGATCGGTCCTGAGAAGAAGGAGGTCAAGGCACCCTTGTGCATTAAAACACAGAGAGGTGTGTGCCCCCCTTTTTTAAAGAGTAGTAGGGTCCCAAGGGTTGGTATGGTAATGACATATTCTTGTGATATGTTATTATCTAACGAGGAATACCTGTTTAAAGCTAGGTAAAGTCTATTGTGGAAATCTGAATAAAAAAACTATTGTCTTTCACCTCCTGGTTAACTAAATTATCAGTCTATGTCTGTAGTTCTTGACCAGGTTTGCACACATGGTAGCAGGGATTTTGTCCCACTCTTCTATACAGATTTTCTCCAGAACTTTCAAGTTTTCGGGCTGTCACTGGGCAACATTGAGTTTTAGCTCCTCCAAAGATTTTCTTTTGGGTTGAGGTCTTGAGAAGGGCTAGGCCACTCCACGACCTTGAAATGCTTCTTACAGAGCCACTCCTTAGTTGACTTGGCTGTGTGTTTTAGGTCATTGTCATGCTTGAAGATCCAGCCTTGACTCATCTTACTGAGGGAAGGAGGTTGTTGGCCAAAATCTCCCAATACATGACATCAGCCATCCTCCCTTCAATGGTGCAGTCATCCTGTCCCCTTTACAGAAAAGTACCCCAAAAGTGTGATGTTTCCACCCCCATGCTTCATGGCTGGGGCAGTATTCTTAGGGTTGTGGGTTGTACTTATCCTTCTTCCTTCAAACACGGCAAGTGGAGTTAATACAAAGAATTATGTTTTGGTTTCATCTGACCATATGACCTTCTGCCATGCCTCCAATGGATCATCCAGATGGTCATTGGCGAGCTTCAAATGGGTCTGGTTGGTGCTGGCGTGAGCATCGGGACCTTGCCATGCATGCAGGTTTTTCATTCATGATGGCGTAGTGTGTTACTAACTGTAATCTTTGAGACTGTGGTCCCAGCTGTGTTCAGGTCATTGACCAGATCCTCCCTGTGTAGTCCACTCTCTAATAATTGCACCAACAGTTGTTGCTTTCTCACCAAATTGCTTGCCTATTTTCCTGTAGCCCATCCCAGCCTTGTGCAAGTCTCCAATTTTTTCCCTGTTGTCCTTAGACAGCTGTTTGGTCTTGGCCATGGTGGAGAGGTGGGCATGTGATTGATTGAGTGTGTGGACAGGTGTCTTTTATACAGGTAACAATTTCAAACAGGTGCAACTAATACAAATAATGAGTCCAGAGTACAAGCTTCTTAAAGAACAAAAACTGGTCTGTGAGATTCTTGCTGGTTGGTAGGTGATTAAATACTTAATTCATGCAATAAAATGCAAAGTAATTAAAAATCATAAAGTGGGATTTTCTGGATTTTTGGGGGATTCTGTTTGTCACAGCTGAAGTTACCTATGATAAAAATTACACACCCTACCTCAGGACGTTTTTTGGGGTGGAGTCGGGGAGAGGAACCTCGGTTTCATCACATTCTCCAGGGGAACTTGCTGCCTCCATATGAGAAGCTTGCGAGCGCGAGAGATGCGATGTCTTGGTTGGAATACTCACAGTTCAAGTCTTTTCTCTCATCCAGAGGAAGAGACAGGGTCCTTACTACCGCCCTACTAAATTTCAAAAGGTGTTTCTTCTGGGATCGCTCCCTATACATCCTATCTCACTTCTCTACAAACATTTGAACCAAAGGGATAGTACAGAAAGCCTTAAATTCACTTTGAGATGGCGGGAGGAGCTTGGGGTGGAATTCACAGAGGAGCAATGGAAACAGGTGTATTTTTGAATTAATAGCTCAAAAATACAACTGTCAATGGCTTGCGCAGCATAAGAAAAAATTACAAGATACTCACCTGATGATATCGCTGTCCTGCTACCCTGCATGTGGTGTCCCCTCGGCCCCAGAAAGGTGCTGGCGCTGTGGTGCAGATGGATCCATGCTACATATATGGTGGAATTGCCCTAAGATACAGCCCTTCTGGGATTCAATCTTTTCGTGTACCAAAAAATGAGTGGGAACCAGGTGGACAAGTCTCCACTGATGGCCCTTCTTTCCATCCTTCCGTGTTCGGTTAAGTCCCAGAGGAATTGACTCGCCCACCCCAGGGCTGTGGGACACCCGGTGCCGGGCCGGACTAGTCCGGTGGTAGTCAGTGGTGGCTGGGCCCGGCTCCGTGGCCCTGGTGAGTGTCAGTAAAATATGTGGCTTGGTGAATAAAGTTTGTGTTCGTGACGCTACCTGTGGTATGCGGCTATTAAGCCGCCGCTGCTGTGCGAGGCCACCGGGATGATGTTATGGCAGCAATGGTAGTACTGCTCCCCACAGGTGGAGCAATGCCCGGGGCACAGTTGGTGCTTGTGAATGTCTATGCAGCTGTAATAACAGAGACCACTCCAAGGGTGCAGTTCAAGTTCTTTTACTCACAGTTCTTGTCAGAGCTCTGTAGGAGCCCTTGGACTGCTGGGACCACTGTCAGGGACCTCCGCCGTTTCTGGGTGATTCAGAGAGTAAAAGCCGGTGCCCTTCTCTTAGTGTCTCTTTCTTCTGCTGTCTTCCTTAGCCTTGCCTTTGATAGGATAAACCTGGCTTGGCCTCCACTACAGCCTCCAGGCTGGGGGGTCACCTGTCGGCTGATTACCCCTTTTCTGGAAGTCTGCTATGGGTTCTGGCCCTGGGAGCTTACAACGTCCCTGGGCCTCGGTTTTTACTGTTTAGAGATGATTTTGCACTCCTCCAGTCTCTAGGGACCGTCCCCTGTCGCAGCTTGATCCCTCCACCGATGTTACTGTGGAACAGGCCACCGTAGCCTACAACTACCCGTGGCGCCTCTAGGCCCTCTCCGTGGTACCTCTAGGACTGCCCGTGGTACCTCTAGGACTACCCGTGGCCCTGCGACTCCTTCTGTCTTCTACGTGGTGTCACCTGGACCTCTGGGTCCCAGGGTCTTCACCAGGAAGCGTCTCCTTCTGGTTCTCTGCTCCTGTCTGACTTGGAGCTTTCTTTCTTTCTCTCTTTCTTTCTTTTCTTGTCTCCTCCTTGCCTGCCTCCAGCAGGCCTCCTCCTCCCTCCTTTCTCTCGTTCTTCTTCTCCAACTACATGCTCACTCTCTCACTCCCTGAGGTAGACTAACTAAACTTGACCTTCCTCTCTGTGTCTGCTCTCAGATGGCTCCTCCCACCTCCCAGTTGCTAAACTGTACCCTATAGGAGCAGGGATGGGTCTTACGGCCCCTCCCAGCATGCAGCATGGGTGGGGTAACTGCCACTTTCCCTGGTCCCAGTATGTACCTAACAATGGATGTAGTGTGGATTTACCAGGGGACCGGAGTTCACTCTCTTCCTCTCTCAGAATGGGGCATCACACCGCTGGACGGGGTGCAATGACCTGTGGCGACGGAAGCCTCAGGGGCGCCACAGAATGACTTGCTGAGATTCTGTCTAACAGCAACTCGTATGATTATTCCAAGAATGGGGAAATCAACACGTTGTCCTTTCCTGCCGTATTGGTTAGGGGAGATGGCCAGTCTCCAGAGAATGGAGGACCTCCCTGCGGAGAGAGATGGGTCCAATGACAAATTTGTTCGAGTGTGGGGTCCCTGGACTCCCCAGAGTTCCGGAAGCTTTTGAAAATGATTGAGCGGGAGAGACATCCTTCCCCCTTCCCTCTTTTCTCTATTTTCTCTATCCCTTTTTATCAAAATCCTTCTTATCTTTCTATTCAGCCTCCCCCCCTTTTATTTTTTTTTCTTTCCTAACTCATTCTTTGTTGAGTTGGTGAGCGTTGTTTAGTTACAAAAGCATAAATGTATAAAACGTTTTTTTTGTGCGGACCTTTGTAGATTTTGTTTACAAGTGCATATTAGCCACAATGATTGTAGTGAAAATATTTAATAAGAACAGTTTAAACCTAAAAATTACCGAGCCCTCCATTCATTGTAGGTGGGAAAACATGCAAAATTGGCCATGTATCAAACACTTATTTTTCCCACTGCATCAACTATTTGTATCTATCTATCTCTCTATCTATCTATCTATCTATCCTTCTATCTATCTATCTCTCTATCCATCCCTCTATCTATCCCTCTATCCATCCCTCTATCTATCCCTCTATCTATCTATCCCTCTATCTATCTATCCCTCTATCTATCTATCTATCTATCTATCTATCTATCTATCTATCTATCCCTCTATCCATCTATCTATCTATCTATCCCTTTATCTATCTATCTATCTATCTATCCCTCTATCCCTCTATCTATCTATCTATCCCTCTATCTATCCCTCTTTCCATCCCTCTATCCATCCCTCTATCTATCTATCCCTTTATCTATCTATCTATCTATCCCTCTATCTATCCCTCTATCTATCCCTCTATCCATCCCTCTATCCATCCCTCTATCCATCCCTCTATCCATCCCTCTATCTATCTATCCCTTTATCTATCTATCTATCTATCTATCTATCTATCCCTCTATCTATCCCTCTATCTATCCCTTTATCTATCTATCTATCCCTCTATCTATCCCTCTATCTATCTATCTGTCATCTATCTATCCCTCTATCTATCTATCCCTCTATCTATCTATCTATCATCTATCTATCCCTCTATCTATCTATCTATCTATCCCTCTATCTATCTATCTATCTATCTATCCCTCTATCTATCATCTATCTATCCCTCTATCTATCTATCTATCATCTATCTATCCCTCTATCTATCTATCTATCCCTTTATCTATCTATCTATCTATCCATCTATCCCTTTATCTATCTATCTATCTATCTATCTATCTCTCTATCTATCCCTCTATCTATCTATCTATCTATCTATCTATCCATCTATCCCTTTATCTATCTATCTATCCCTCTATCTATCCCTCTATCTATCTATCTATCTATCTATGTATCTATCTATCTATCTATCTATCCCTCTATCTATCTATCTATCATCTATCTATCCCTCTATCTATCTATCTATCCCTTTATCTATCTATCTATCTATCTATCCCTCTATCTATCTATCCCTTTATCTATCTATCCCTTTATCTATCTATCTATCTATCTATCTATCTATCTATCTATCCCTCTATCCATCTATCTATCTATCTATCTATCTATCTATCTATCTATCTATCTATCTATCTATCTATCTATCTATCCCTCTATCTATCTATCCATCTATCTATCTATCTATCCCTCTATCTATCTATCCCTCTATCTATCTATCCCTCTATCTATCTATCTATCTATCCCTCTATCTATCCCTCTATCTATCTATCTATCTATCTATCTATCTATCTATCTATCTATCTATCTATCTATCCCTCTATCTATCTATCTATCTATCCCTCTATCTATCTATCTATCTATCTATCTATCTATCTATCTATCTATCTATCTATCTATCTATCTATCTATCCATCTATCTATCTATCTATCTATCCCTCTATCTATCTATCTATCTATCCCTCTATCTATCTATCTATCTATCTATCTATCTATCCCTCTAACTATCTTTTTTTATATCCTTCTGCTATATGCTGCTATATACACAATACTATATGTAAATACACAAATGTAGACATTCGTTGGAATCTTTTGGACAGATTTTGTAGAACGAACACTGGTTTGTGTTCTAAACAATAGTCAGTAAAGAATACAAATAATCTTCTCATTTTCATACCTCTATGCTGGATAATTATGCATGGTTCTGTGCTGTTATAATTGACATAAAATATAAAACAGGTCAAGGAGCGACTATTAAACCTATTTTTCATTTGGTTTGCTGACAGCTCACAACAATAACACACAGTGCGTTTAATAAGGGCTTCCACCAAATGGTAAAATAGGTTTGTAATTTAGAGAATGTTTCTATTTTCAGACATGTCAGATTTATGATATTTTGTAGTGGTGTTAAGTGGGGTTTTAAAATTATCATTTCTTTCTTTTTTTCCCCATTCTTTTTATAGATTTCATTTGATATTTTATGCATGTTTTTTTTCTACAGGTGTTGAATAAAACATTGTTATATTGTTATTTTTTTTATTTAGATAGTAAACATATATATATATATAACATTGATAATCCTGTCTTTATATTTAAAAAGGGACCTACCAGCAGGATAGTCGACCCCTAACAATAGGCATGAGTATAAGGCCTCTTTAATGCCTGTTACATTTATAATTTGCCTGTAATATTTTGATGTAGCATTTTTAACCCCGTAACCCCCAAGCCTGTTTTCACCTTCTTGACCTGGCCAAATTTTACAATTGTGACCAGTGTCAAATATAAGGTAATAAAACTGAAGCACATCAATATTATTCAGTGATTCTAAGGCCGGCGTCACACGGTACGATCTATCGTGCGATTGCACGAGCGATCATACCCGCCCCCATCGTTTGTGCGTCACGGGCAATTAGTTGCCCGTGGCGCACAAAGTCGTTAACCCCCTGTCACACGCACTTACCTCCCGGACAACGTCGCTGTGGGCGGCGAACATCCTCTTAGTATGCCAAGTCAAAAGTTGACAACAATACCATGTTCAACTCTCCCATGATGATAAGTCTTGTTTTGGCATCTTGTTGATTTCTTAACTCGCAAAAACAAGACTAATGTGGGCGTCACACGATATGATCTATCGTGCGATTGCACGAGCGATCGTACACGCCCCTGTCGTTTGTGCGTCACCGGCAATTAGTTGCCTGTGGCGCACAATGTCGTTAATCCCCCATCAGACGTACTTACCTGCTGAGCGACGTCGCTGTGGGCAGCGAACATCCACTTTCTGAAGGGGGTGGGACGTTCGGCACAGCCGCCGGCCAATAGAAGCGGAGGGGTGGAGATGAGCGGGACGTAAATGTGACGCCCTGTCAAAACCAGGGTGTCACAGAGCTTGCAGAAATCCAGCAAAGTGCAGGCCATTCTCCTCCTTGGTAACCTGATCCCACACCAGTGCAGCAGGACAGACCCCCCCCCTCGAAAGAGATCCCGGATCACTGCAGGGGAGTGGACTCCCCGTTCCCGGCCGAGGAGGAAAGGAAGAGAAAGAGGCACCTGACTGCAGGGAAAGAACAGGGGTCTGCTGCACCGTGTGTGGGACTTAAACACCCTCCGTACCGAAGGCTGCGGACTCCGGCAGTTTCTAGTTTACCAGTGACTCTGTGTGGTTCAATTGTGAGTACAACAGTGCCATCAGGCACCGCACCGCAGCACTGCGCCCTGCAGCACACTCCCTCCTACCAGGCCCCGGGACACCAGCCCCTACCCACGGAGGGGCCAACACCTCAGTTGCTCCCCGTCATCGCTCCCGGGAACCCCCGTCACCAGCAGCGGTGGTGCCCACCATCACCACAACCCCGTGCGTGGCATCACAACCGACATCCCGCCACCAAACCTCCCACTTTTCACTCGTGGGCGAGGATGCACTGCTCGAGCCCCCGGGTCCGGCCCCGTGCTTGAGCCACCGAGGAGCAGAAGCACCGGACCCAAGCGCCAGAGATTCCCCAGGCGAGCTGCGTTCCCCAAAAACCCCTCTCCGCCCGCGACAACTTGGCGTCACGAACAGGATTAGAACCATTCTACCTACCGGTAGAAGTGCGCCTTGCAGTCCCCACCGGCGGCCTCCGGCCAAAGAATTTGAAGTTCCGCCATCTTTGGCGCGAAGATTTCCCGCTCGAGCCGTCTTCCCCGAGCAGGGAAGGCGCAAAAGTGAAGTCCCGCCCCCTGAAGAAGGAGGTGCCGGAGAGAACCAAGGGGGGGGCGGGTGAAGATCGTGCCCCATGTGACCACGGGGATAAAGAGCAGGAACGCCAGGACTCTGCACCCGTCTGGTTCCTGGAAGCAGTAGCCGCAACCCCGATGACATCTCACCCGGCTCCGGCAGTCCGCCCGGCCGCAACGGTGATGACGTCGGCTCCGGCAGTCCGCCCGGCCACAGCAGAGGCGACACCCGATTGGAAGTCTGTCCCAGATGCGGTGCCAGCCGCTCCCAGGTACCCCGTCCCGGCTGTGGAGCAGCCGGAGTGCACCTGCAGAGAGGAGCAGGCCAGTGAGAGATGGAGCCCTCGGCAGTTAGCGAGGCCAGTTGTAGCTGGTGCCGAGGGCATCCGAGTAGGCCTGGCTCTTACGCAGGAGGTGGAGCACGGGACCCGTGCCCCGTACTGGGAGCGGCGGCGGCAGCAGCGACGGTAGCGGAACATGGATGGCTACCTGCAAGTTAAAAAAAAAGTTGACTGTTTTATGGACTGTCACCCCTGTTGAACGTCCTCAAGTTCAGGAGGAGGCCATCTGCACCGCAGGTGTGGGGTGGCAGAACAGTTTAATGTTTTAGTAAACATACCTCCCGATGTGGGAAGATGTATAGTTGTAATGTGTGCACTTTCTTTTTCCCGTTACAATAAATGTCGGTGCCCAGACAGCCCGAGGACGGGCTGTGTTTTACCAAGGGGGTGTGTGATGCCCTGGCAAAACCAGGGTGTCACAGAGCCTGCAGAAATCCAGCAAAGTGCAGGCCATTCTCCTCCTTGGTAACCTGATCCCACACCAGTGCAGCAGGACAGACACCCCCCGCCAGGGTAAGAGCAAAACAGAGCAGGAGGGGAGGGGCTGGAGCAGAGTGTGTGGGGAGAGGGAGAGGAGTCCAGAGTTGTAGCTCCCGGGCTGCTACAGAAGCGTGCTCCAAAAGGGCCGGGACAGGCTGTTAGTGAGGAAGGGACTTGAGGTGACCGGGGCAGGGTAGTGGCCCGCCGGTATCGAAAGAGATGCCGGATCACTGCAGGGGAGTGAACTCCCCGTTCCCGGCCGAGGAGGAAAGAAAGAGAAAGAGTGGAGAAAGAGGCACCTGACTGCAGTGAAAGAACAGGGGTCTGCTGCACCGTGTGTGGGACTTAAACACCCTCCGTACCGAAGGCTGCGGACTCCAGCAGTTTCTAGTTTACCATTGACTCTGTGTGGTTCAATTGTGAGTACAACAGTGCCATCAGGCACCGCACCGCTGCGCCCTGCAGCACGCTCCCTCCTACCGAGCCCCGGGACACCAGCCCCTACCCACGGAGGGGCCAACACCTCAGCTGCTCCCCGCCATCGCTCCCGGGAACCCCCGTCACCAGCAGCGGTGGTGCCCACCATCACCACAACCCCATGGGTGGCGTCACAACCGACATCCCACCACCAAACCTCCCACTTTTCACTCGTGGGCGAGGAGGCGCTGCTCGAGCCCCCGGGTCTGGCCCTGTGCTCGAGCCACCGAGTAGCAGAAGCACCGGACCCGAGCGCCAGAGATTCCCCAGGCGAGCGGCGTTCCCCAAAAAACCCTCTCCGCCCGTGACATAAACATCCCACCCACCTCCTTCCTTCCCCATTCCCAGCGGGACGCAGGTAAGCTGTGTTCGTCGTTCCTGGGGTGTCACATGGAGTGATGTGTGCTGCCTCGGGAACGATGAACAAGCGGAGCACAGGAGGAGGACCGATATTTTGAATATGAACGACGTGTCAAAGAGCAACAATAAGGTGAGTATTTTTGCTCGTTCACAGTCGTTTGGAGGTGTCACACGCTACGATATCTCTGACGATGCCGGATGTGCGTCACAGAATCCATGACCCCGACGATATATCGTACCGTGTTACGCCGCATAAGGCTATGTGCACATGTTGCAGAATTTCTGCACCATCTCTTGGCAGGAAAAAGGCGAGTTTTGATGCGTTTTTAAATGCATTTTTGATACATTTTCATTGCATTTTTTTCTTTGCTTTCGATGATGAAAAATGCAACCAAGAACGCAAAAAGAATTGACATGCTGATGATTATTTTCTGCATCAAATCTGGAAGAAGAAAATCCCCAACGTGTGCACAGCATTTCAGGATTCTCATTAACTTTGCTGGCATCATGATTTGCTTGCAGTTTTGTGACAAATCTGCAAGCAAAACCCACAGCACAAATGCAACATGTGCACACAGCCTTAGGCCTCTTTCCCACGTCAGTGATTCTGGTACGTATGTTACTGTTTTTTCACGTACCAGAACCACGGACATATGCAGACTATTATAATTAATGAGTCTGCACACACATCAGTGATTTTTCACTGACGTGTTTCCGTTGAGCGGCATACACACATGTCCATGTGTTCCGCATGGAGACAAGTCCGTTTTTTCTGGCATCACTGATGTCACTCGGACCACACTATGGTGTGATCTGTGAAATACGTACCAGAAAAACACGTACGTTTAAAATAAAAAGCTTATTAAACTAACCTGTCTGCAGCGACGCAGTCTCCTGCCACTGCTCTCTGCTGCTTCCAATTAATTACTTGCCATATTATTATATAATATTATTATATAATTATTATTAATATAATTATTATTATATATTATTATATATTATTCAAAATAATTCTGCTAATTATTCTCATGCATATTCACTGCACAGCCGGCCCGGAAGTAGCTGCAGCAGTGAGAGACACAGCGGCCGGACACAGCATCCGGGAGATATCAGCACCACGGACAGCAGGAGCGTGGACAGGTGAGTATGATCTTTGTGTATTATCACGGATAGCACACAGAGATCACACATGTGCCAAAATCACAGCACACTGAGGGACACACGTAGCTTTATCATGTCAGTAAAAAAGTCTGTGTTTTTCACTGATGTGTGAAAGAGGCCTTAAGGGGGCTTTATACGCTGCGACATCGCTAATGCAAACTCGTTGGAGTCACGGAATTGGTGACGCACATCTGGCCGCATTAGCGATGCCGTTGCGTGTGACACCTATGAGCGATTTTGCATCGTCGCAAAAACGTGCAAAATCGCTCATCGGTGACATGGGGGTCCATTCTCAAAAATCATTACTGCAGCAGTAATGAAGTTGTTCCTCATTCCTGCGGCAGCACACATCGCTATGTGTGACACCGCAGGAACGAGGAAGGTCTCCTTACCTGCCTCCCGCAATGCGGAAGGAAGGAGGTGGGCGGGATGTTACGTCCCGCTCATCTTCTTCCCTCCTTTTCTATTGGGCGGCGGTTCAGTGACGCAGCTGTGACGTCGCTGTGGCGCTGAACGAACCGCCCCCTTAGAAAGAAAGCGGTTCGCCGGTCACAGCGACATCGCTGGGCAGGTAAGTACGTGTGACGGGTCTGGGCGATGTTGTGCGGCACGGGCAGCGATTCTCCCGTGTCGCACAACAGATGGGGGCGGGTACCCACACTAGCGATATCGGTACCAATATCGCAGCGTGTAAAGCGGCCTTTAGATTGTACTTAATGTTAGTGATAAATTTGGTCTATAAGATTTGCATTTATTTACGAAAATAATGAAAATTTGACAAAAAAATGTAAAAGTTTTGAAATTTTTGAACTTTGTATGTTTATGCTCTAAAGCCAGAAAGATGTATCACACAAAATCATAAATAATTAACATTTGCCACAATGTCTACTTTATATAAGCACCATTTTTGAAATATCATTTTTTTGTTTTTAGACAGGTTAAAATTTTATCAGCAATTTCTTATTTTTGCAACAGAATTTACAAAAACAATTCTTTAAGGGACCACATCTTATTTGAAGTGACTTTGAGGGTCCTATGTAACTGAAAATACCCAAAAACTATACCATTGTAAAAGCTGCACCCCCCGTTCCTAGCTTTGTCCCACGATATAGGGGTATTAAGTGAGGGTTAGATGTGGTCTGCCCTTGTTAGGGCAGAAGCTTGTGGGCTAACAAGCAAAGCTAGTTTCCCTAGGGATGTGTAAAGTCAGCGATAATGTAATGATTCGCCTCCCTATCCACATGGCTAGGGGGCGGAGCCTTCTCTCGGGCCTCACTTCAGGCCCCTGGATGCCTTAAAAGCTGACACTTCTAGTGAACCAGCGCCGGCTATAAGCTTAGCTCTGCTTTGCCTGTGATTGCTGGTCCTGTGAGTGATATCCTGATCTGTCTGTTCCTGTGCCCCCGTGCCCTTGTCTGTGTTCTGTCCCCTGGTCGTCCCTCCTGTCCTGTGTCCCCCCTCCTATTCCCCACTCGGTTGCTTCCTCTGGTACTGACCTTAGCCTGACTTTGACTTCGCTTCTGCTCGCTCCTCCGGTCCTGCTTCTGCCCGTACGGTGTTTGAACCAGCCTGTCTGACTATTCCTCACATACCCTGCAGTTCTGCCTTTCAGCTGTGCTGATTAGGCAGTGCATGAGAACGCTGTGCATTTCCTTCCTGGTTCTCATTGCTCTGTGTAGTGTCGTCTGCTGCAGAGCTCTGGCTCCCCCTGGTGGCAGCATTACAGATAACATGAAAATGGAAGAACCCACACAGAGGAAACCCTGATGCACCCAAGCTACATATTATGGGTGAGATTGTTCCTATTTATTCTCATCTAAAGTACTTGTACATATTGCAAGTTCCTCCTCTGAGGACCAATATATAGTACCTTGGTTGTTTATATTGAGTTTTTTTGATTATTTTTTAGTGCTCATTATGTGGACCACTGTCCCGTTGGGTTAAATAATCTACTCAATTATTATTTGTTTTTTGTTTTATTTTTTTGTTTATTTTGTTATATATCTATAGGCTCCTTGTTCACCATATTTAACATCATATGGTATAGTCTGAGATGTCAGTATACTAAGGAGCTTTTGGTTACGTATTACCTAATCTAGGTTTTTAAGAGTATAAGGCTATGTGTCTGTGACGGGGTGTACATCAGAGCAAAGAGAGACAACAGGCCGAGGATGATCCAACAGGTTTACTAACAGGAATACAGGAACAGCACACGACAAGTCCAAATAAAACAGATTCGGGGGCACCTCCCGATAATCCAAAGTGCCAGATCACAACGTAATAGTCCTTTTCAGAGTCCCAGAAATCCCACACAATCCACTGGACGGCGAGGTCTGTCCGCAGATTCAGATCTCGCTCCCTTCCTCTTCAAAAACTCAACTCCCAACTGCATTTAGAAACAGGAGTGAATTGTTTGAGCTCGTGGGCCCGCCCCTCAAGGGTAGGGGTCTATGCAATGGTTGGGCCCACTAGAAGATTCTAGAAGGTTGGCTCCGAGATGTCTACAGGTTTGTGTAGTTGGCGTTATCCACTGCTTACGAAACAATGGGAAGTTCCTCTGGCTGTGTGGACAAGAGATAATTGCATTATGGGCCCAGAGACACAGGAGATGGGGGGAAGGTATGGTTACTTACATCCCAAGACATTTCAAAGTGTTCAGTAAGTACAACCAAAGGAAAGTGACATCACATCCTGACATAGTATTACAGCAAATACAGTGAGAAGGTAAAATACATCATGACAATTCCTTCCCCTCCCAACTTGTGTACGTACTAGGGACCTCTACAGGTCGCTGGTTAAGTACACGCAGGCATGGCTGACAGGACTCAAGGCTCCTCTTGCCTGGACAGTCCATCTGCATTTTGGTGTTGGCTGCCCCTTCTATATTGTATGGTAAAGTTATAGGGCTGCAGAGCCAGGCTCCATCGCAGTAAGCGTCCATTGTCCCCAGAGACTCTGTTCAGCCAGGTGAGGGGATTGTGATCAGTAACCACAGTGAATTCCCGTCCATACAGATACGGCCGTAGTTTCTTAAGGGCCCACACTACAGCCAGACATTCCTTCTCAACAGTTGCATAGGCCACTTCTCGGTCCAGCAGTTTCCGGCTGAGATAGGCGATGGGGTGCTCGTCCCCAGCTGCATTCACCTGGCTGAGGACAGCTCCCAGTCCATAAGCAGAGGCATCCGTTTGCACAATGAATCTCCTCTTGTAGTCTGGAGCAGCCAGGACAGGATCGCAGATCAAAGCATCCTTCAGCCGGTTAAAAGCCTCATCACAGGCTGGAGTCCAGATCACCAGCCGGGGCATTGTTTTCTTGGTCAGGTCGGTAAGAGGCTTGGCCACAGTACTGAAATGAGAAACAAATTTTCGGTAATAACTGGCAGTGCCCAGAAAAGCCATAACTTGTTTCTTAGTTTGGGGTACAGGCCAGTCTCTAATAGCCTGGATTTTGGCAGGCTCAGGTCGGAGCTTCCCTCCTCCCACTCTATGTCCTAGGTACTGGACTTCCCCCATCCCCAATTGGCATTTATCGGGTCGAATAGTTAGAATCAGGTCCAAAATAATGGCTACTTGATTCAGATGTTCCTCCCATGTGTGGCTGAAGACGGCGATATCATCCAAGTAGGCACAAGCAAAGTCATCACATCCCCGGAGGATCTGATCCACCATTCTCTGGAAGGTGGCCGGGGCATTTTTCATTCCAAAAGGCATGCTTAGAAATTCATACAGACCAAAGGGGGTTATAAAAGCGGACCGTTCTCTCCCTTCATCCGTTAGAGGGATCTGCCAGTATCCCTTACTGAGATCCAAGGTAGTGACATATCGGGACCCAGCCAGTCGGTCTAGAAGTTCGTCAATACGAGGCATTGGGTAAGGATCGCTGACGGTATGGTCGTTTAGTCGCCGATAGTCCACACAAAATCGAGTACTCCCATCCTTCTTGGGTACTAACACCACAGGGGAGGCCCAAGGGCTATGGGAGGCCTGGATTACCCCAAGCTGTAACATCTCCTCCAGTTCGTGCTGCATGGTGTTTCGAACTGATTCAGGTACCCGGTAAGGAGCCAGTTGTATGGGACGGATGCCCTGAGTGTCCACATGATGTTGGGTGACGGTGGTTCGACCTGGTTGGGATGAGAAAGCAGCCCGTCTCTGTTGAAGCACTTCCAGCATCTGGATTTTCTGTAAGGAGTCCAGGTAATCTCCCAGGGGAACCTGTTCCACAGTGGATGGGGCTCTCGCTGCTTCCACGAGATCAGGTAGAGAGTCCTCATCCTCTTGACCATCTTCTGAAGCCAACCGACAGCTTGCTATCATTGGAATGTTCCGGTCATGGTACTCCTTAATCATATTCACATGGACAGTCTTTTGCCTTAGCCCCTGATCATCTAAAGCAAGAAGGTAATTGGTATCATTCAGTTTTCTGAGAACCCGGAAGGGACCCTCCCATGTGGTCTGCAGTTTATTCTGCCGATGGGGAACAATCATTAAGACTTGTTGTCCTTCTACAAACTCCCGATAGCGTGCGTTACGGTCATACCATGTCTTCTGTCTGGTTTGAGCCATACGCAAATGACTCTGTGCAAAACTAGCAAGTTGGGCCAAGGTTTCTCGCAGCTTTAGGACATAAGGGACAACAGGGGTTCCTGTATCTTCAACTTGCCCCTCCCAGTATTCCTTGAGCAGGGTTAAGGGTCCTCGGACCTTTCTTCCATAGAGTAGTTCAAAGGGGGAGAACCCAGTGGACTCCTGGGGAACTTCCCGATAGGCAAACAAGAGATGGGGTAGGTACTTCTCCCAGTCTGAATCTCGGTCCGTGAAGGCCCTCAGCATATTCTTCAGAGTGCCGTTGAATCGTTCACAAAGTCCATTTGTTTGGGGATGATACGGGGTCGTTCGGATCGCTCGTACTCCACAGGTGCGCCACAGACACTGGACCAACTCTGACATAAACTGGGAGCCTTGGTCCGACAAGATCTCACTGGGGAATCCTACTCTGGTAAAAATAATAACCAAGGCCTCGGCCACCTTGGCTGCAGAGATACTTGACAAGGCCACGGCTTCTGGATATCGGGTGGCGTAGTCCACAACAGTGAGAATGTACTGCTTTCCAGATTTACTTGGTTTAGCCAGAGGTCCAATGATATCAACAGCTACTCTTTGAAAGGGTTCTTCTATTATAGGGAGCGGTTGCAGGGGTGCCTTTGGGTGATCTCCGGGTCGCCCTCTACGCTGACATATGTCACAAGTTCGGCAGAAATGCGCCACTGCTTGGGAAATCCCCGGCCAATAAAAAGTTTGAGTCAATCGTCTCTCGGTGCGGGTTTTGCCTTGATGGCCAGCCGTAGGAATGTCATGAGCCAGGTGTAATAGGGGAATTCTGTACTTCTGAGGAACAATCAGCTGTTTGCTATAAGTCCAGGGCTTATCTAGGGAGTCGGCATTGGCAACCCGATACAGAAGTCCATTTTCTCTGATAATTCTTTCTCCGTTTTCCCCTAGCTGCCCTATTTCAGCCCGAGTTCTAAAACTAGCAAGGGTGGGGTCAGTCTCTACTTCTTGTCTAAACTGAACTTTATCCCAAGTAACATTCCTATTATCCCCACAAGAAGAATCACTCACCGGCTGTAATGGCAGTTCTGGTGGCCTCAGTTCCATGGATGGGTTGTACACGTCCACATGGGCTGCTCTCTTGGCTTGACTTCTGGTTACCGCACCGACAAAGTGGCAATGAAGATTCCCCACATCATTTCCTAGAAGAACGTCTGCAGGGAGGCCGCTCATCACACCGACCACACATTGTTTTGCCCCAAAGCCATAATCCAGGGTCACACTCGCTCTTGGAATAGATCTCTGGGTACCTCCTGCCAGTTCAATGGCAATTCCTGGTCCCTTTTGAATTGCTTGTGGTTGAATTACTCGGGGATCGGCTATGGTGAGGAAAGCCCCAATGTCACGGAAGCCAACAACTTTTTGGCCATCCAGCACGACCTCCTGTAGATGTTTGTCCTGAAGATCAGAAGAACAGGTGGCTGGAGCTCGCACCCCATAGACTCCGGGTAGGGGAGCCAGGATATCTGAGTCACTTGGCAAGTCATCAGGCACAGAATCCAGCTCTTCTCCTGGTGAAGGTGTCTGTAGGTAATGAACAGGCAAAGGCGGTCTGTAGCTGTTCTGTCTACGAACACCTGGACATTGGAATTGCATGTGCCCAGGCTGCCCACATCCATAACATCTGCGCTCTGGGATTCTTCCTCCGCGTCGTATTCCCAAAGGTGGAGCATGAGTAATGCGAGGCACAGTCACACGAAGGTCCCCATGAGTTGACGGTCTAGGGTGATGGTGAACATTGGGGCCAGAAGGACCAGGGGCCACCAGCGTTGGGGGGTTGGTGTTTTTTTTCTCACTGGGTAGTAGTTTTTTCCACTGAGGCTTGATGGTGAGAGCCTCATCAGCTAGAGCTGCAGCTTCCTCCACAGTGGCTGGTCTCCTTTCACGCACCCATTCCCGGATCTCCGCGGGGCACTTGAAGTAAAACTGCTCTTTTAGGAGGACCTGGAGGACGGTCTCCAAGGTTAAGGCCTCCTCTGCCTCCAACCAACGATGCCACAGATGTTTGAGTTTGTGGGCATACATCTTGAAGGACACTTCCTCATCACATGCTAGAGTACGGAACTGAGTCCTGTAAGTGTCTGGCGTTACAGCATAATGTTCTAGAATAGTCTGTTTAATATCCGCATACTCACAGTTCCACCGAGGGTCCATAGCTCTATAGGCTGCAGCAGCTCCACCCTCTAAGAGCCCAACCAGATGCCGGACGCGCTCCCTTTCTGGGACTTCCATTAATCGACACTGATGCTCAAAGTCCTGGAAGAAGCCCTCAATGTCACCAGCAGCCTCATTAAACTGCTTGAAGTCTTTGCGGGACACTCTGGGAAGTTCCCTCATGATGGGTGCTGGGGTTACAGTCTGTCTGGAACCTCTCGCGGCTTCCACAGCGAGCTGCTTATCCAGCAATGCCATCTCCTCCATCCTGCGCTCCTTCTCTTCAGCTCCACGCATGGCCTCCCTCTTATCTTCTATGGTGGCCTCATCTCCAAGCAGTGCCATCTTTTCCTTGTACCACACAACCCATTGACTTTTTTGGGTATTCACCTCCGGCTCCCGTGTTTGCTCCCCTTGCTGTGGAAATTGTTCCTCGGTGCCATCTTGCAGGCAAGCGTGTTCCAATGCCTCAATTAGTTGCTCCTTAGAGAGTCCTTTGTAGCCGACACCTAATTCACGGGCCTTTGTTTGTAGACTCGCCACAGTCCAGTTCCTGTATCCTGAGGTTCTGGTTTCAGACGTCGATTGGCTGTTGTCCTCCATTTCTTCTGCTCTGATCCCGCCGCTGCCACCAGTTTGTGACGGGGTGTACATCAGAGCAAAGAGAGACAACAGGCCGAGGATGATCCAACAGGTTTACTAACAGGAATACAGGAACAGCACACGACAAGTCCAAATAAAACAGATTCAGGGGCACCTCCCGATAATCCAAAGTGCCAGATCACAACGTAATAGTCCTTTTCAGAGTCCCAGAAATCCCACACAATCCACTGGACGGCGAGGTCTGTCCGCAGATTCAGATCTCGCTCCCTTCCTCTTCAAAAACTCAACTCCCAACTGCATTTAGAAACAGGAGTGAATTGTTTGAGCTCGTGGGCCCGCCCCTCAAGGGTAGGGGTCTATGCAATGGTTGGGCCCACTAGAAGATTCTAGAAGGTTGGCTCCGAGATGTCTACAGGTTTGTGTAGTTGGCGTTATCCACTGCTTACGAAACAATGGGAAGTTCCTCTGGCTGTGTGGACAAGAGATAATTGCATTATGGGCCCAGAGACACAGGAGATGGGGGGAAGGTATGGTTACTTACATCCCAAGACATTTCAAAGTGTTCAGTTAGTACAACCAAAGGAAAGTGACATCACATCCTGACATAGTATTACAGCAAATACAGTGAGAAGGTAAAATACATCATGACCGTGTCCACGGGAGAATGTAGCTGCGGATTTTTCTGTATCAAAATCCGTAGCTTTCCCGCAAAATCCGCACCTTTTCAAAGGTGCGGATTTACCGCGGATTTGATGCGGATTTTGGTGCGGATTTTTTTTTTTCCCAATTTTAAAGCCAAAATCCGGATGAAAATCCGCAACAATAATTGACATGTTGCAGATTTTTCCGGACGAAAATCCGCACGATTTCCGCTGCGGAAAAATCCGCAGCGTGGACACAGCATTTCCAAAATGCCATAGAAATGGCTGGGAAGTGCCTGAGCTGCAGATTTTCGGGAAATCCGTGGCTTTTCCGCGAGAAATCCGCGGCAAAATCCGCGCATTTTCTGCAGCGTGGGGACATAGCCTTAGGATTAAAAGTTAGATTTTAGCCTCTTAATTTTGCTTCTTACATCAATTATTCAAGTGGCTTCCCTCTAATTTGAGGACTGCTGTTTTGTTTGTTCACCTTGCAGTATAAGTGATATGGCGGCTTTATCAGCATTACCAGATTTAAATAGTTATTTTTAGGTTTGGCCACTATCGCACTAAAAAACGATTTTTTTTACAAAATAAAGGTTTGTTGCATCGCTGACTTTTGAAGGCTATAGTTTTTTATTTTTCTGCCAACACAGTCATGTGAGGGCTTGATTTTTGCGGGGTGAGTTGGAGTTTTTTATTGGTTCTATTTTGGATTACACAATATTTTTTTATCGCTTTCGATTCGGATTCTTGTGAGGCAGAATCAAGAAGAAACAGCAATTCGGGAACTGTTTTTTTTTTTTTTACGCCATTCACCATGTAAAAAAAAAAGGGATAAGACAGCTCAGTATGAATATAGTGATTCCACATTCAGATTTTTTTTTATGTTTTGCTGATTTTGCACAAAAACAATGTTATACAAATAAAAAATAGTTTTTGCATGGCTGTATTCTGAGAGCTATAGCTTTTTTATTTTTTTTCAATAATGGAGCTGTTTGGTAGCTTGTTTTTAACAGGACAAGATATTTTCAGCTATACCATTTTTATGACTTTTTGATCACATTTTGTTCCATTTCTTTGTTCAATCTATAATGAAAAGACAGTTTTTGCTATGTTTGTTATTTTTTTATGGTGTGCACAGGGGTTAACTAGCGTGGTAGTTTAATAGATCAGATTTTTCTGAAACCCTATGGGAGCTAAAAAATTAAAAATAAAAATTAATAAGAAAATGTTTCAAAAATAAATATATATAAAAAAAAACACAGAAAAGTTTAAAGCACCCACCCTCCTTCCAAAATAATATGGTATACATTGCATACGCTGAATAACTCTGCTGCACCTCTGACCAGTCCCGCCTAGACACTGTGGCAAACCCAGCTCTGCTACACTGCGGAAATAATTACTCTTCTACTATCCTTCAATTAACCCTAGAACACGCTACCATAGAAATCTACAATAGAAAACAAATAACCTAGAAGGCCTGCGAGGCCCCTGGTATGCATTCTAGGCTTCATCTAACATGTACATTTGAGGGAGGTGGAGTTCTAATTGACAATTTGGGAAATAATCCTTAAAGGGAACCAACCAGCAAGGATTTACATATATAAAGTAAAGCCTGTGCTATACTGGCTCCAGGATACTGAATGTAAGCATAGCTTCTGTTCAGAGATTGGATGTTTTATTTCAGAAATATGTGCAAGTAAAGTTCCAGCAATGCACTGCTATTTGATTGACAGGTGCAACAGGAAGGGAATATGTGGGTTGGGTCTTGCCATCTATTCCTGCCCCTGTATGTCTGCCTGGCCTTCCTCTCCCTGTCGCCATCATAGACGTTAATTCCTGTGCAGACAGACAGGGGCAGAAATAGATAGCAAGACTCGACCCACATATTCCCTTCCTGTTGCACCTGTCAGTCAAATACCAGTGCATTGCTGGAACTTTACTTGCACATATTTCTGAAATAAAACATCCAACCTCTGAACAGAAGATATGCTTACATTCAGCATCCAGCACCAGTATAGCACTGGCTTTACTTTATATATGAAAATCCTGCTGGTTGGTTCCCTTTAATTCCACATTACAGTGATACTTTATATTTTCCCATCACCACACATATCTTTCTAACTCTAAAATCTAAAGTCATTGAAGTCTTTTCTAGTAGAATCTGGTGATACAAAGATATACAACAAGGGAAGGGGTGAAATCCCTTGAAGCGTCCATTGTGCGTTTCAATATTAGTATATTTTATGTGAACAATTTGGCAATCTGAGGCTAAAAGCTTGTATTCCATTACTATAAAATGTATCATAAGGGAAGTGTTCAGATAGGTAATTACCTTAATCTACCTGGATACGTGGTCACAGTGTACATTAGATGGGCACCTAGAGTCAGACTTGAACACGCAGTCAACCCGAACAGAATTAGCTCAGTCACAAAGGGCTCGATTTCATAATTAGTTCTCAGAAGCGGGGACATTTTATGCATCTGAAAGTCATTTGCAATATCTGGAGCTCACAGTGTAAATGGCGAAGAGTCATCTTAAATATTTACTGATTAATATTAAAAGAAGATTTTGTAATGAAATGGATATTTTTTTTAGAATAAAAGGGTTTATTGCTTTGGGCTTTTTCCCTGAAAAACTTATTTTATTTTTGGTGTTGTACATGCAGCGCATTAGGCGCACTAAGCTAAGTGAGCCGAGGACATAGTAACAAAGAGTGCAGCGGTAGCCGTCATATCTAGGCCCGGATGTCTGAATAGTCTCAAAGAGGACATGCTTTTTATAGGTTATGTATTGGTGTTCAGAAGCTTCATATGAAAAGACTAATTGCTAAGACACATGGCGAGTAAAACTGAGGGAGTGGAATGTGATTTTTTTTTTTTCTCAGAGCTTATCGGACCAAGAAAATAATTGTAGCATGCTGCAAGTGGAATCCGATCCTTATTCACATGCACCCATACAAGTCTATGGGTGCGAGAGAAACATCACGCGGCACTCACGATACACCAAAGTGCAGTGCAATATACACATCAGCTGACAATGGAGGAGATAGGGAGATTAGTCCCTCCCTCTCCTCTGCAGCTGTGCTCTGATCGCAGAATTTCATAACAGTATAATGACACTTCACTTGCACTCACAGCAGAGTGGGAGATGGGTGATTAGCATAACGCATTGGATGCCAAATGCCCATGTATCCTTAGCCTAATAGTAGATATCATCTATATGTTGTTCACCTGTCCTGTCTAGTGTCAAGCTCTGCATTATCCTGTTTCCTCTACTGTTCTGCATGAGGGATTACTGTGAAAACCTAGCGCACTCCAGTGGTTTCATATTCCCAGGCCTTATAGACTGGCTGAGGCAGCAGGATTCTGTGACAAACCCAGCTCTGCTACCACTCAGGCTAACTCTACCTCACCGCCTAACTGTCCTGCTTGGACTCTGTGACAAACACTGGATAATTCTGCTACAATGCCAGCTAGTTCTGACTGGACTCTGCAACAAACCAAGCTCTACTGTGTTGCTAGGAAACCCAACCTAACTACTGCACCAGCACTGCCTTGGACACTGTGACAAACTCAGCTTTGAGTTAACTCTCTGCTGTACCAATGTTCTGTCCATGCTGCAATAAAACTGCTTTTCCAGACCAAAGACTTCAAGGATCCCCATCAAGTGACACATTATTTATTTAACAGTCTTCAGCTCGATCTCGAGCCATGACAACTTGATGGATGAATTCTCTGTAGGAAGATCGATTTTGTGCAGCCTAGAGAGGTCCACCAAAGTCTTCTGTGCTATTAAGTTGATAGTATCAAGCCATCGGATTGCTGGTCTTCCTCTTTGCCTTGTTTCTTCTATTCTTCTGACCGCCATATCCTTCTCCAGTGATTGCCCTCTTTGTATGATGTGTCCAAATTAGGCAAGTCGTAGCTTGGTAATCCTTGCTTCAAGTGACATGTCTGGCTTGATTTGTTCTAAAATTGATTTGTTTGTTCTAATTGCCATCTATGGTATTGATAACATCCTTCTCCAGCACCACAATTCGAAGGCGTTGATTCTTCTTCTGTCTTGTTTCATTATTGTCCAGGTTTTGCTTCCATATGTTACTACAGAAAAGACCAGACTATGTAGCCATGTCTTCATCACCAGTGAAATGTTTCTCGATTTGAAGACTTTGTCCAATTATTTCATTGTTGATTTGCCCTTAGCTATTCTCCTAATGGTGTCATTGCTGCATCTTGAGTGATCATTGATCTGAGTAGCTCGCTGTCCATCTCAAATGTGTCCCAGTCATACTTGGCAGTAGTCAATATCTTTGTCGTCTTTGCTATTGTCTCACCCACCTGTAGCGGTCACCTCAGTGACGTCACTCCACCTTCTGGGACGCCACAGGGGCTCCACTTGATTACCGCTATCAACAGGTATGTCAGGTTATTTACATCTGAGTCGTGACGCCACTCTCTGTTTGCGGTTGGGGTTATGGGTGACCGCCACTGCAGTTTTAACGAGCGTCTGGGGTTGATGGGATCTGCAGTCGGATGGTGTGGCCTCCCGAGAGTGAGGCTGGCCCCAGGGGCTCAGGTGTATGTGTGTAGAACAACAGGCCGCAGAAGAACTCAGTCTCAGTCCAAAGTGTCTTGCAACTGGTTTTTACTCACTTTCAAATGCTTCAAGTAGTACCCGGACGATGCTGAGATACACCAAGAGAGAACCAGGTATCCTTCAGGCTGGTATAAGGGTGATCATTAGCTCGCCTTCCTTGCACTTCTTGTTTCGGATAACCCCTAACTTGGAGTACTGTGGGATTCATCCAGGGAAGTCGCAACTGCCTTTTCTCCCCTTTTTGGCCCATTTGCTGGCAGCGTGGACCAAGGAAGACTGCTCCCGGCTCCATCCTCCTTATGGGCCCCCTGATTGCTGCTGATGCTTGGACTCTGTTTTGGTCGGTGTGGGACTTGTGGTCCTCCCCACCGGCAGGTTTAGCAGACCAAATAAATGGACATCTACTCTAGGGACCTGTTCCCCGTGCGTGCCTAGCCACCAGAGTCTCCGTACACGACCAGCTGACTTCCTCAGCATCTTTCTGTCCAACCTCTGGTGACCGTTCTCCCCCGCCAATGGCCACTACACGTGCAGGGTCTGACCAGTGTGTCCGCTCTCCTGCATCTCCACTTCAGACTGGCTACTTCCAGCTCCTTTTCCTGACTGCCGCTGCAACCTAGCTTCTAGCCTCTCTACCGCACCGCTTGATTGGATGTGGAGGAACGCCCCCTCCTGGGTCTGCCCAGGGGTCCCCTCAAAGGTGTGGGAGACCTGGTCACTATGTGTCTGTGCGTGCACACCCTACTCCAGCCTTCAGGATTACCTGTTTGCACACACCCAGCATAGGTGCAGTACTCAGTAGCGCCTGACTAGGTCAGGGGCGCCACACTATGAGTGGCAGTCCCATGTTCAAGCTTTCGATCTTGACATTCTGTAAAAAGTCCTTCATTACATCTACGCTTGTTACTATCAATGTTGTATCATCTGAATATTTAAGATTGTTGATGCAATTTTGAATCCTTTTTTTCATCAAGTCCAGTTTTCCTGGAAATATAGTAGTTTCTGAATATAAATTGACGATAAATAGTAACAGGATGCCGCCTTGTCTGATGCCTTGCTCTACTTTGAACCATTTTGTTCCACCATTTTCCGCTCGAAATGTTGCTTCTTGGTTGATGTAAAGGTTCTTAATGAGGCTGATCAGATGGTTCGGCACACATATCCTTCATGGTATTCTAAGGTTTCTGATGATCAACACAGTCAAAGGCTTTTCTGTAATCAATGAAGAAAACATAGAACTTCTTGTTGTATTCTTTGGCCCTTCCTATCATTTATCTAATGTTAACAAATACATCTCTTGTTCCTCTGGCAGCTCTTTGTAAAAGTAAGGCAGTAGCTTTTTTCTAGGATCTTCAGTAGTATTTTTCTGGCATAAGGTATGAGTGCAATAGTCCTATAGTTTCCACATTCGGTAGCATCTTCCTTCTTTGGAACAGGAATAAACACCGATCTAGGTGAGTCCTTGGGTCATTTACCAGTTGTCCACATCTGTTGACACAGGCGTGTGATTACAGTGCCTACAAGTAGTATTCAACCCCCTGCAGATTTAGCAGGTTTGATAAGATGCAAATAAAGGCCCCGTCACACTAAGCAACATCGCTAGCAACATCGCTGCTAACGAACAACTTTTGTGACGTTGCTAGTGATGTTGCTGTGTGTGACATCCAGCAACAACCTGGCACCTGCTGTGAGGTCGTTGGTTGTTGCTGAATGTCCTGGGCCATTTTTTAGTTGTTGCTGTCCCGCTGTGAAGCACAGATTGCTGTGTGTGACAGCAACAACTGAATGTGCAGGCAGCAGGAGCCGGCTTCTGCGGAGGCTGGTAACCACAGTAAACATCGGGTAACCAAGAAGCCCTGTCCCTGGTTACCCGATATTTACCTTTGTTACCAGCCTCCGCCGCTCTCATTGTCAGTGCCGGCTCCTGCTCTGTACACATGTAGATGCAGGACACATCGGGT
This sequence comes from Anomaloglossus baeobatrachus, assembly GCF_048569485.1. Classification (NCBI taxonomy): domain Eukaryota; kingdom Metazoa; phylum Chordata; class Amphibia; order Anura; family Aromobatidae; genus Anomaloglossus; species Anomaloglossus baeobatrachus. The sequence continues at coordinate 40,099,373 of NC_134359.1, forward strand.
TAATTAACCCAATGTGTGCTGTAACTAGGAGAGCAGGGAGCCAGCGCTCAGTGTGCGCTGCTCCCTGCTCTCTGCACGTGTAGCTCCGTGCGCTGGTAACCAAGGTAAATATCGGGTTGGTTACCCGATATTTACCTTAGTTACCAAGTGCAGCATCTTCCACGCAGCGCTGGGGGCTGGTCACTGGTTGCTGGTGAGCTCACCAGCAACTCGTGTAGCGACGCTCCAGCGATCCCTGCCAGGTCAGGTTGCTGATGGGATCGCTGGAGCGTCGCAGTGTGACATCTCACCAGTAACCTCCTAGCAACTTACCAGCGATCCCTATCGTTGTTGGGATCGCTGGTAAGTTGCTTAGTGTGACTGGACCTTAAGTTAGAGCCTGCAAACTTCAAACAAGAGCAGGATTTATTAACAGATGCATAAATCTTACAAACCAACAAGTTATGTTGCTCAGTTAAATTTTAATAAATTTTCAACATAAAAGTGTGGGTCAATTCTTATTCAACCCCTAGGTTTAATATTTTGTGGAATAACCCTTGTTTGCAATTATAGCTAATAATCGTCTTTTATAAGACCTGATCAGGCCGGCACAGGTCTCTGGAGTTATCTTGGCCCACTCCTCCATGCAGATCTTCTCCAAGTTATCTAGGTTCTTTGGGTGTCTCATGTGGACTTTAATCTTGAGCTCCTTCCACAAGTTTTCAATTGGGTTAAGGTCAGGAGACTGACTAGGCCACTGCAACACCTTGATTTTTTCCCTCTTGAACCAGGCCTTGGTTTTCTTGGCTGTGTGCTTTGGGTCGTTGTCTTGTTGGAAGATGAAATGATGACCCATCTTAAGATCCTTGATGGAGGAGCGGAGGTTCTTGGCCAAAATCTCCAGGTAGGCCGTGCTATCCATCTTCCCATGGATGCGGACCAGATGGCCAGGCCCCTTGGCTGAGAAACAGCCCCACAGCATGATGCTGCCACCACCATGCTTGACTGTAAGGGTGGTATTATTGGGGTCGTATGCAGTGCCATCCAGTCTCTAAACGTCACGTGTGTGGTTGGCACCAAAGATCTCGATCTTGGTCTCATCAGACCAGAGAACCTTGAACCAGTCTGTCTCAGAGTCCTCCAAGTGATCATGAGCAAACTGTAGACGAGCCTTGACATGACGCTTTGAAAGTAAAGGTACCTTACGGGCTCGTCTGGAACGGAGACCATTGTGGTGGAGTACGTTACTTATGGTATTGACTGAAACCAATGTCCCCACTGTCATGAGATCTTCCCGGAGCTCCTTCCTTGTTGTCCTTGGGTTAGCCTTGACTCTTCGGACAAGCCTGGCCTCGGCACGGGTGGAAACTTTCAAAGACTGTCCAGGCCGTGGAAGGCTAACAGTAGTTCAATAAGCCTTCCACTTCCGGATGATGCTCCCAACAGTGGAGACAGGTAGGCCCAACTCCTTGGAAAGGGTTTTGTACCCCTTGCCAGCCTTGTGACCCTCCACGATCTTGTCTCTGATGGCCTTGGAATGCTCCTTTGTCTTTCCCATGTTGACCAAGTATGAGTGCTGTTCACAAGTTTGGGGAGGGTCTTAATTAGTCAGAAAAGGCTGGAAAAAGAGATAATTACTCCAAACATGTGAAGCTCATTGTTCTTTGTGCCTGAAATACTTCTTAATACTTTAGGGGAACCAAACAGAATTCTGGTGGTTTGAGGGGTTGAATAATAAATGACCCTCTGAATAAACTTTTCACAATTTAAAAAAAGAAATAACATTCTTTTTTGCTGCAGTGCATTTCACACTTCCAGGCTGATCTACAGTCCAAATGTCACAATGTCAAGTTAATTCTGAATGTGTAAACCTGCTAAATCTGCAGGGGGTGCGATTGCACGAGTGATCGTACCCGCCCCCGTCGTTTGTGCATCACGGGCAATTAGTTAAACCCCCGTCACACGTACTTACCTGCTGAGCGACGTCGCTGTGGGCGGCGAACATCGACTTCCTGAAGGGGGTGGGACGTTCGACGTCACACAGCTGCCGGCCAATAGAAGCGGAGGGGCAGAGATGAGCGGGATGTAAACATCGCGCCCACCTCCTTCCTTCAGCATTGCCAGCGGCCGCAGGTAAGCTGCAGTTCATCGTTCCTTGGGTGTCACATGGAGCAATGTGTACTACCCCGGGTATGATGAACAACCGGCGCAAAGAAGAATAAACGATTTTTTAAAAATAGACGTGTAAACGATACACGATTTGTAACCAATTTGCGATCATTCTGAGACGCCCGTAGGTGTCACACGAAACGACGTCGCAAGCGATGCCGGATGTGCGTCACGAAAACCGTGACCCCGACGACATATCGCACAATGGATCGTCTCGTGTGACACCAACATTACACATTATCATGGGAGACTTGAATGCCAAAGTGGGCCACGGCAAACATGGAATTGTTGGAAATTTTGGACTTGGTGATCGAAATACTTTCGTACAACAAATCAACTGTTCATCATGAACACCTTCTTCCAAAATCACAAACGGAGATTCTAGACATGGACATGTCCAAATGGGGCCTATAAGAATCAGATTGACTACTTATGTGAGACACTACTAAATGATTTCTATTATTTTTTTTATGTTTTAATTAAGACCCATGTACACTTTATCATATGGTGCTTGTGTGGTGGTCTGTATCTCTAGAGTTCCGTAATAAGATTTTTATACAGAGCTCTAAAATTATCATAAATCAAAAAATTAGATGAATCTAGATTTGTGGATCGGTGTGCACTAAGCGCAAAAGCTTATGGAGCAGTGATGCACATGTGTGGCCAATGCTCTATTTAAAGGAGTACTTCAGAGCCCTGATCTTGAAAATATTATTATTATTATTGCGCCATTTATTCCATGGCACTTTACATGTGGAAATGGGTATACATAATAGGGACAAGTACAGTAATCATAAACAAAACAAAGCACAGACTGGTACAGGAGGATAGAGGACCCTGCCCACGAGAGCTCACAGTCTACAGGGGATGGGTGAGGAAACAGTAGGTGAGGGTAAACATGGTTGTGCAGCGCTGTATCAGACTGAGGGTTACGGCAGGTTGTAGGCTTGTCAGAAGAGGTGGGTCTTCAGGTTCCTTTTGAAGCTTGTCAAGGTAGGAGAGAGTCTGATATGTTGTGGCAGAGCATTCCAGAGTATGGGGGAGGCACGGGAGAAATCTTGGATGCGATGGTGGGAAGAGGAGAAGCGAGGGGAGTAGAGAAGGAGGTCTTGTGAGGATCGAAGGTTACGTGCAGGTAACTACTGGGAGACTAGGTTAGAGATCTATGGAGGAGACAGGTTGTGGATGGCTTTGTAGGTCATGGTTGGTGTTTTGAACTGGAGTCATTGAGCAATGGGAAGCCAGTGAAGGGATTGGCAGAGAGGAGAGGTTGGGGAGTATCGGGGAGACAGGTGGATTAGTCAGGCAGCATAGTTTAGATTAGATTGTAGGGGTGTTAGAAGGGAGACGACAGAGCAGGACGTTGCAATAGTCCAGGCGGGAGACAATAAGGGCATGCACTAGTTTTTTTGGTGTTATCACCTATCTTGTTGATCGATATTAACCGGATAGTTACAATAACCCCTTTATACTCCATTTAAGTGGTCAGTATATTACCATCATATTTTCTGCTTTGTTTCTTTTTTTTCCCGTTTTCTATAAGTTTTGATGTTTTAGTGAAGTTATAAAAAGCACAGCGCCTTTCTGATAGATAATGGTGGTCTAGCGGACATGCTGATTCCTGCACGTGGTTCTCTTTATTTACAAAAGTCCTCTTTACAAAACTATCATCTGTGGAGTAACCAGGATAAACCATTGTGTTCTCTTCACTTTATTTCCCACTGAATTAAATACAAAGCTATTACCTTCATGGGAAAAGCTTTACCAACCTTATAAATAATGGACTGGTAGTCGCAGCAATGTCTTTTCTCTATACACTTGTTCGCTTTTGATTCACGGCATGTAGTATTTAAGACATATAGGGGTTCCTGCTTCACAATAAATCTCTCAATGTTACAAAGGACGGAAAAACACAAGCATTTTAGAGATAATTCACGCTGCTGCTGCTTCTTTCAAAATGTTTAACGCAGACTGAACAAACCAACATTAACAGCCATTGTCCTCAACAATCCATTTAGTATAGAACATTCCAGTGCGCTTTTATGTCTTCCTAAGGTAAAACTCCAGGCAAATTTTTATAGTAAGTAAAATGAAGATTCTGGGGTCATGATACATACCAGGGTCAATGATGCTAAATCCCAAAATGTAATTTTCTAAGGTGTACTTTACACTATTAGTCCTTAAAGGGAACTAACCAACAGGTTTTTGACCTATAAACTAAAGAAAGTGCCATAATGGCGCTAGGATGTTGATTAAAATGATACCTTTAGTTGATAAATCCGAGTCTTAATTGCAGAGTAATCTTTGTCCAAATATCCAAAAATGACATAATTCGTGTAGTGACTTGAGCATCGGGGCGTTACTTTGTGGGTCAGGTCCTCTGTAATGATTCCTCCCCTGGCTGCCTGACTCCCCTCTATTTAAATTTCTCTCCTGAGACGCCTTGATTAACGTTATGTCCGGTACGTGCGCAGTACTATTTTCAAGTTGTTCTCCAACTCTTCAAGATCACCGTGATCTTCGGTGCCATTTTACTGAGGACACTGTGGAGATGACTAAATGGGGGTTTCCCACGCAACGACATATCTAACGACATGTCGTCGGGGTCACAGAATTAGTGACGCACATCCGGCGTAGTTAGCGACGTCATTGCGTGTAACAGCTCCGAGCGAGTGTTAACGATCAAAAATACTCACCTTGTCGTTGATCGTTCACACGTCGTTCATTTTCAAAATCTCGTTGGTCAATGTGGACTCAGGTTGTTCATCGTTCCTGAGGCAGCACACATCGCTACGTGTGACACCCCGGGAATGACGAACAACAGCGTACCTGTGTCCTGCCAGCAACAAGGTGGACGTGTCGTAAATGCAGCTGGTCTCCGCCCCTCCACTTCTATTGGTCGGCCATTGTGTGACATCGCTGTGACAGCAAACGAACCTCCCCCTTAATGAAGAGGTTGTTCGCAGCCCACAGCGACGTGGCTAGGAAGGTAAGTCCGTGTGACGGGTGTTAGCGATATTGTGCACCACGGGCAGCGATTTGCCCGTGACGCACTAACGACGGGGACGGGTGCTTTCAGGAGCGACATCGCTAGCCTGTGCCTCCTTGGTCCATAGCAAAGATTGTGCTGTGATTAGGTGGCAGCAATCCCAGGGACCTTTTGCTTCAGGGCATGTGTGAAACTTCAACCCCTGCACCTACTATAGTTGTGCCCCTGCTAAGAGTGCCACATCCTCATTACTCTCTATGAAGCAAATCATGGACGCTAGGCTGTATGGGCATTGCGCTCCTTCGCCAAGGATACTCCATGTACGGGTGTGACTTCGAATGGAGTGCATGACAGTTATTGGTTTCTTCAGGCTGGTGCCCACCACCCCACTGCCGGTCCTCGTCGTAGACTAAATAGTAACACGCAACACCAGAATTCACTTGACAACCAAACTTGTTCAGTTTATTCTTCACACAGTTATGACAGACATGGCCTCACCTATTAAAAAGAAATATACCAAAATCCAATACAATAAACAAATTACGGAATGATTTATCACCTATATCATGCTTCTATGGTATGGAATTTAGAGTATTCAATTCGTGAGAAAAAACTCGTTTAGCGGTTCTTCCGTGGTAATAGGTGGGAATAACTGTTCAATTGAGTTAAAACCACTTATTGCAAAGTAGTAATAATAGTAATGTGCAGATCTGTAGTTGTTTGCCATTTCCAATATTTTCAAACGCAACGGTGATCAGTAGTGATGTAAAGTAGCCAAGTGAAGTTACGGAAAGACCAAGATCCCTCAAGACTAAGTCAAAGGCCTGATCAAGTCAATTGTTTGCATTGCAGTAATTACCTCAAATCAACTGGCCTAAATATCTTCATCCTCCTCAACCGTAAAAGGCACTGTGACATTGAGACTCCACTAGGATCAAATATCACTAGGCCACGCTCTACCCCAAAGAAAGACTCTTCACAATCCATTATACATTATCTGCAGAAATGTAAATGGCCTCGCATTACAATTCCTGCTTATTGTTAAGATACTCTGTTTAGTCACTTGGGTCTCGGAGCCATTTTAGTGCCATAAGCCAGTCGCCTTCACACAGCTTCTTCAAATTGAAGTAAAAATTCATGTCTTCCACCGCTTCTCGAGAACTCTGAGAATGTCTGTAGGCTGTAACAATCTGAGGAAATCCAACTTTCATTGCAAATCATTTGTTTTGACGTTAATCATCTGAACGCATGGCTCCGAGCTTTGTGTGATGTAGTGTAATTTGATTTGTAGAGTGTGAGAATTTTATAACAGTCATTTGCGAATAAATTACTTAGCAGTTTTCTGCTCTGAAGAAACTTATTTGTGGCATAATTTAATTTGTTTCCATAAATAAGTGAATGACCTTCACATATAATTCTCTCGTGAATTATGGGACACTCGACTACTAGTGGAGAAAAGTCTTGTTTTACCACCCTCCCCTAATGTGTCTTATTTATACTTTGTGTATTTTTAGGATATTTTAGGCTTGTGTCCCGGGAAAGGCAAAATTGTAAGAGCTACAATGCAACAAACTTGAGATGGAACTTAAATAATGCACGTTGTATCTAAAGATCACATCATCATGAATTAACGTTGCCCGACTCAAGAATGTATATAGGAAGACTTTATATTGTGCTTTTGTACTTTTTTTTTATTTCTGTCTCTTGTATTCTCCGGATTATGCTGCTACTATCATTAGGCAAAACATTTTGGTCTTGTAAAAAAGGTGTCACATCTCCACCAGCGTCCGCTCCTGCGACTTCTGCTTAGATCACCAGGTGCCGCCATATTTCCGTTGTGGGCAGTACTGATAAGGGAGGAGTAAGTGCCCATCCACTAAGCTGGGTTTCCCTGGGACCTGCAGTACCACTGGCTGACTGTGGTGGCGTGTGTTTACCAGCTGAAATTACCACCTCTCAGCTACAGCCAATGGGAAGGCACCACACCCTTCTTATTCCCCCACCTGGCTGCTGGTCGCCACCAGATATAGTCTTGTAGTATTCTGCTTGTCTCTGGCTCATACCTTGCTCCTGAATTTTTAATCCCCATGTTTTGACCTCTGCCTGTTCTGACTACTCTCCTGCTTGCTGTGTTCTGTACTTCACTGCCATCTCCTGTTTAACCTTAGCCTAATTTCCTGACCACCCACTTGCCTGATAGTTTTGTCCCTTTTTTGTACCTCATTGCCATCTCCGGTTTTGACCTCTGCCTAATTTCCTGACCACCCTCTTGCCTGCCGATTTTGTCCCTTTTTGTACCTCCTGGTTTGGACCTTGCCTGACAACCACTTTTTCCTGAATTGCAGCTTTCCACAGGTAGTGATCTCCTGGGCCTTGTTGAACTTCCAAATCCCTTTACAGGTGTTAAAGGGTTTTGGGGTTCTTGGGGTCCTGCTGAGTGGGCGGTAAGCCTCTAGTCTGTCTGTGACAGTCATCCTGAGTCTGTTGTCCCAGGCAGACATCACAAAAAAAAGGCTAGTGTACACCACAGGTTTATAGAGAGTAGAGCAAAATGTAGTGACAAAATTTACAGTGAGAATTTGTAGCAGGACTCCCTACGTATACCCACTTGGGCCAACTTAGACACCACACCCCAGGTATGACTACTACCTCTGCATGCCCTGTGGCTATACCCCTTGCAAAAAACAATTTTATAAGGTCTTCTGATATTACCTAATATTGTATGTGTTTATGTTTGATCCCCAAATGCTGATTTCATGGATAAAGGAAGGGAAGAGGAAGGGAAAATGGACATAACTAGATGCAAAAAGTGGTTGCAATTACGTTGAGGAAAGGGTTAGGAGTGTTTTTGGGCATAGACAGCTGTGTATGAAGGAAAGGTATGGCAGTGTTTGGATATCAAGAGGTGGCAGTGCTTTTTGCAAGGGATGTGGTTGCTGTGTGTGGGGGAAGGCACTGTTCTATATGAAGGGTAGTGTTGGCAGTATCTGTATGCATAGAAGGAGCCATATTTGTAAGGATGGAAGGGGCGGACGTATATGGGGGCAGGGTAGCTATATTATGTACAATACTTTAGGGTGGTGATATTTGGATGCATAGGTGTGATATTATTGGAGAAGGTACCAATGGCAGTGTTTGGAGAGGTTAGGGTTGCAGTATTTTGGGGAAGGCGAGGGAGGAAAGATAAGTGGTAATTTTGTATGGGGAAGAGATGGCAGTGTTAGGATGCATAGGAGTTGTAGTGATTTCAAGGATAAAAGGAGCGGCAGTGTTAGTTAGAGGGTAGCTGTGTAGAAAGGGTGCACTAGAGATAAGTGGATCAGTCAGTGGAGGATTGACTTTGAGTTGAATATCCGGAATCACCCAATTCAAACACTCTGTAGCTTCATTCATCCGACTCGCCCCCCAAAAATGCCTGCTGCTATTTTACACATTGCTGAAGAGTCAAAGAGCAGACTAATGACAAAGGGCCTTCCTGACCTCGCTGCACTCCAGAGCACTAACCGTCCCTTTAATTAACCCTTCCTGGCCTCATTGCTCTCTTGAGCGCTAACCGTCCCTTTTAATTGGGCCTTCTTGGCTTTCAGCTCACCGAGCGATTCCCTGTTCTGGTAATTAGGCTTCCTGGCCTGGGCTAAGGACCTCTTCCAGCTGCTCTCAAGCTTCTAAGATTTGGCTGTAAGCCAGCTCAGTTTACTCTGTACATTTTCTAACTGGATCACAGTTGATCACGTCCCTGTGCATCTGGTCTCTCTCCTCCTCTGAGAATCAATTCTTTTGTCTTAAGCGGGCTTTACACGCTACGAGATCGCTACAGCGATCTCGTTGGGGTCACGTAATTGGTGACGCACATCCGGCCGCATTAGCGATGCCGTTGCGTGTGACACCTATGAGCAATTTTGCATCGTCGCAAAAACGTGCAAAATCGCTCATCGGTGACATGGGGGTCCATTCTCAAATATCGTTACTGCAGCAGTAACGAAGTTTTTCCTCGTTCCTGCGGCAGCACACATCGTTCCGTGTGACACCGCAGGAACGAGGAACCTCTCCTTACCTGCCTCCCGGCCACAATGCAGAAGGAAGGAGGTGGGCAGGATGTTCGTCCCGCTCATCTCCACCCCTCCGCTTCTATTGAGCGGCGGTTCACTGATGCTGCAGTGACGTTGCTGTGACGCTGAACGAACCGCCCCCTTAGAAAGGAGGCGGATCGCCGGTCACAGCGACGTCGCAGGGAAGGAAAGTAGTGTGACGGGTCCGGGCGATGTTGTGCGACACGGGTAGCGATTTGCCCTTGTCGCACAACAGATGGGGGCAGGTACGCACGATGGCGATATCGGTACCGATATCGCAGTGTGTAAAGCGGCCTTTAGTTCCTGCATTGTTCCATAGTTCCCATCCCTTTTATCTCTGGCCAGTAGATGGTAACATTCACCTGAACAAGTCTCCGGTACAATCCTGGTGTGCGAGTCATTCACTACCTTATAAGAGCACTTTAATAACAGACGTTTTATACTCTTTACACACTGGAAACAAGGAAAGCAGTATTAAACCCCTCAGTTCTAATTTTGCTACTAAAACAAAATCCTGAATCCAAGTCTTGTGATTTACAAATACTATGCTTCATGCATTGTAAGATGGTCAAGCCATATATTTACTTTTTTACCTCCAAAAGAAAAATCTCCTTTGCCGCCACCACCATTTCTTACCATTTGCTTACACCTAGCCTGGTAGCTTCAGGTCACTGGGGGTCATTAAAGGGGTTGTCCACTACTTGGGTAACCCCTTTTCATTCTTTCACAGCAAAAAAAATAATATATCAGGTATAGAAAATCCAAGTAGTTTGCAGAATATACCTTATTAATAAATATAAAAGAATTAATTTTAGTAATTTTTTTAAAACCACCTAGAACAGACACAACAAAAATAGTTAAGTGAATAATAGATAAAAATTCGGCTGGCGCCAAAAGAGTCTAAATATGCCTAGATAACCGTTAAACAGGATTTAGATCGGTGCTTAAATACTTATCCCTCCAAAGGCACTATCCCTTCCTATCAATGGAATATAACACCAACAACCCATTCTCATTCCCCATGTTCGCCTCTAAAAATAACAAAGCCTACATTCACCTTCAGTGCCGGCGCGGTTCCAGAGATGTCAGAACCCGCATTTCTGGTACCTAAGGGTCATTGTTATGACACGCAAGCCCCGTGCCCAATCAGCGCTGGCTTTCTTCTCGGCAGCACTCACTTCCTGCTAATTACTTAGCTGTATGAAGATGGGGAGAAGGAAGCCAGCCACGGGGCTCGCATGTCATAATGTCACAGCTCCAGGAGCATAAGTAATAATAATAATAAGGCTAAATTAAATATGTTCAATAAGGAGACCTCGGAGTGTTAAGGGTGCTTTACCCGCTGCAACATCGCTACCGATATATCGTCGGGGTCACGTCGTTAGTGACGCACATGCGGCGCCGGTAGCGACATCGCAGCGTGTGACACCAAGGAACGACTATCAACGGACGCAAAAACAACCAAAATCGGTGATCGTTGACACATCGCTCCTTTCCTTAATATTGTTGCTGCTGCATGTACGATGTTGTTCGTCCTACCTGCGGCATCACACATCGCTGTGTGTGACACCACACGAATGACAAACTTCTCCTTACCTGCGCCCACCGGCAATGAGGAAGGAAGGAGGTGGGCGGGATGTTAATTCCCGCTCATCTCCGCCCCTCCGCTTCTATTTGATGGCTGCCGTGTGACGTCGCTGTGACGCCGCACGAACCGGCCCCCTTAGAAAGGAGGCGGTTCGCCGGCCAGAGAAACGTCACAGTGAAGGTAAGTCCGTGTGACGGGTGTAAGCGATGTTGTGCGGCACGGGCAGCGATTTGCCCATGTCGCACAACTGACGGGGGCGGGTACGATTGCTAGCGATCTCGCTAGCGAGATTGCAGCGTGTAAAGTACCCTTTATAGACTCATTTTCAAAGCAATCAGACATTTTAGTATTTAGAATTTATTAGACGCAAATCAAATTTTTGGGGGAATATTCGCCAAAACTGCAAATTCAAACTTAAATTTAATTTGTTCTTCTCAAGTTAGGACAACAATACTACATGCATAGAGATTGCATTGTTGGAAAAGATAGCAATGACAGTGTTTACATTTGGCGATTTCATGGATGAGGTGCATATATCGTTATCTACAGTTGAAACCAGAAGTTTACATAGACTATCTAAAAAGACACATCTGCAGGTTTTTCCCTCCGCTCTCTATAAAGAAACATCTGCAGGTTTTTCTCACTATCTGACATGAAATCAGAATAAACCTTTCCCATTTTAGGTCAATTAGGAACCAAAATAATTTATATTTACCAAATGCAGAATAATGAGAGAGAGAGCGCATGTTTTAAGGCATTTTTATTACTTTCTGAAAAGTCAAAAGTTTACATACATTTCATTAGTGTTTGGTAGCATTGCCCTTACACTGTATGATTTGGGTGAAACATTTTGGATCTCCTTCCACAAGCTTCTCACAATGGTTGGTAGGAATTTGAACCCATTCCTCCTAACAGAACTGGTGTAACTGAGCTATGTTTGGAGGTCGCCGCTCGCACCGGCCTTTTCAGCATTGCCCGTAAATTTTAAATAGGATTGAGATCAGGGCTTTGTGATGGCCACTCCAAAACATTGATTTTGTTATCAAAAATAAAAAAGAACGACCGGGCACTGCAGCCCCAGGTGAGTACTCACGGGTTGTGGTTCACATTAGATGTCGGATCTCCAGAAGACTCCAGTGGTGCTCAGCTGTGAAAGATAAAGCAATCCAATAAATTCTTCGAGGTAGAAAGAGCGGCACATCACAAAGGATTATTTGCGATGCTTTAATATGTCATTGTAAACAGAGTTACAACATAGATGGGGAGGGGGGAGTGCAGGTGCCACTCTTTCTACCTTGAAGAATTTGTTGATTTTGTTATCCTTAAGCCACTTTGTAACCAGTTTGACAGTATGCTTTGGATCATTGTCCAATTGGAAGACCCTTTTCCGTCAGAGCTTTAAGTTCCTGGCTGATGTCTTGAGATGTTGCTTCAGTATTGCCACATAATCTTCTTTACTCATGATGCCATCTACTTTGTGAACACCATCAGTCCATCCATCAGCAAAACAACCCCACAACATGATGCTGCCACCCCCGTGTTTCACAGTTGGGATGGTGTTCTTAGGCTTCAAAGCTTCTCCCTTTTTCCTCCAAACGTATCACTGGTCATTATGGCCAAACAGTTTAATTTTAGTTTCGTCAGACCACAAGACATGTCGCTATAAATGTAGGTCTTTGTTTCTGTGCGTATTTGCAAACATTAATCTGGCTGTTTTATGTTTCTTTTGGAGTAATGGATTCTTCCTCGCAGAGTAGCCTTTCAGCCCATGTTGATACAGTACTCTTTCACTGTAGATAGTGACTCAATCTTACCAGCTTCCAGCAGCATCTTCACAAGGTCTTTTGCTTTTGTTCTTGGGTTGACATGCACATGTTTGACCAAAGCATGTTCATCTTTGGTACACAGAACCAATCTCCTTCCTTGCAGTATAATGTCTGGACATTCCCATCTTGTTTGTACTTGTATATAATTGTTTGTACAGATGAACGAGGCACCTTCAGATAGAAGTGTGTTCAGGTGTGCATTAAAATTAACTCAGATGTTGCCAATAAACCTATCAGAAACTTACAAATACATGACATCATCATATGGACTGTTCCATATTGATTAAAGTCACAGTACTCTTAAAGCCACTTTACACACAGCGACATTGCTAGCGATGTTGCTGCCTATCGCACCGCCCCTGTCGTTTGTGCGTTCATATCGTTAGTCCCCATCACACATACTTACTGTTACGGTTGCTGCGAGCACTGGAGACTATGTCCAGATTTCTTGCTACTGCACATGTGCGAGCGCTGGAGACTAAGTCCAGATTTCTTGCTACTGCACATGTGCGAGCGCTGGAGACTAAGTCCAGATTTCTTGCTACTGCACATGTGCGAGCGCCGGAGACTAAGTCCAATCTTGGAGCCATTGCACATGTGCGGGTGACATCATCGCTGACACGAGGTCACATGTCTCTGACACCTTCTATGCCGATTGGTCGCTGGTCATGTGCTTGTGACGTCTTGCTCGGTGATAGGCCAGCATGACGTCACTCCTGTCGTTCTGGAAGCGGATTGGCTCTGGTGTCCTCCATCTTGGATGAGGCACAGAGTCTATATAAGACCCTGACACACGCCGCATGGTGCTCAGTCCTCTTGGTTCATGCATATGAGTAGACGCTCTGTGCGCGTTCCTCTAGGCATTCCTCTGTCTATGCTAGGTGAGCGCTACCGGCAGGGTAGCGTTCTTATACCTTACAGCTTCGGCTGCTGTCCGTATCCTTACCTCTTAGGGGAGCGGACATAGGCAGGTGCCTGAGGCACATGGTCTGGCTGGGCCTTGTGATTGTACTCGTAGGTGGACGTTGCCGCTAGGGTAACGTTCCTTATACTGCGTCTGGCAGTTGTTCGTATCCTCGCACACTAGGGGAGCGAACAGAGGTAGGAGCTTTGTGCGGCTTACGCTGCTGTTCGTCTCTTTTGCACCACTAGAAGAGCGGACCTAGGCAGGTGCCATATCTAGTGGTTCGTGTCCTCGCACACTAGTGGAGCGAACGCAGGTAGGAGCTTTTGCGGCTTACGCTGCTGTTCGTCTCTTTTGCACCACTAGAAGAGCGGACCTAGGTAGGTGCCATTTCGCACACATTGCCTTTGTCTCTGTGATTATTACCAGAGATCATTCCACACACCCTCCAAGTAAGGGAGGAATTGCTTTACTTTCTTATTATATCCTTCTGTGAGTTAACAGAGGTATTGCACTCTGCCATAGTCTGCAGCAAAGTCTTTGCACGGTGGACCCTGACTGTCTGATACTCCTTTCGGTTATTATCAGACAGCCCCCCGTAACATTAGGACTGAGCCAAGGGTCTGGCAGTTATGGCAGAATATCAGCAGTTACACCGTTACATACAAGTACTTGAGTCACGGCTCAAGAGTATAGAGGATAAACCTCAGACCATGGTGACATCTGCACATGATCCTCGACTTGCTCTACCAAACAGATATTCTGGCGATGCCAGATCATGTCGTGGTTTCATTAGTCAGTGTCAGATACACCTAGAGGTTAACTCTTCTCGCTTCTCTACGGAGAGGTCCAGAGTAGGCTTTATCATCTCCTTACTTCAGGACAAAGCCTTAGAATGGGCGACTCCCCTATGGGAGCGCTCTGATGTGGTTACTCTGAGACATCAAGACTTTCTTGATGCTCTTAAGGCGGTATTCATGGGTCCGCAGGTTACCCATGATGCGGCCCTGAGACTGTTAGATCTATCTCAGGGTTCGTTATCCACTAGTTCTTATGCCATTGCTTTTAGAACTCTGGTGGCAGAACTAGATTGGCCAGAGAAGGTGTTGATTCCTATCTTCTGGAGAGGGTTGGCTGGCTATGTCAAGGATGCCCTTGCTACTCGTGAAGTCCCTGCTTCTCTGGAGGACTTGATCACAGTAGCAACGAGGATCGATGTACGCCATAAGGAACGTAGACTCGAGGTCTCTTCCTCACGCCCTAAGCATCGGGCTATTCCAGTTGTTGAGGGTCCACTACCATCTTCCTCAGCATCTGAAACATCTCCCACTCCTATGGAGTTAGGTCATACGTTCTCCAGACTACGCAAGTCTGGTCCTCCTATATGTTACGTATGTCGTCAGGCTGGGCACTATGCCAACAAGTGTCCTAGTCGTCAGGGAAACTCCCTGGCCTAGTAACCATTAGAGGGGGGTTACTAGAGACGTCTTCTGCACCCTCTAAGTGTTGTATCCCAGGTCAGCTCTCGTTATCTGAGAATACATGGCCTATTATGGCTTTTGTGGATTCCGGAGCTGACGGGATTTTTGTGTCCTCAGGATTTGTAAAGGGACACAATATTCCCTCTATCATGTTAGAGGCGCCTATTCCTGTCCGTGTTGTTAATGGAACTATGTTGTCTGACTCCATTACATTGTGGACAGTTCCCTTGCGCCTTTCCCTGTCTCAGGGTCACATAGAGGAGATTTCTTTTCTTGTTTTGCCTGAGGGTATAGACGACGTCCTTCTGGGTCTTCCATGGCTTCGGACTCATGCTCCTCACATTGACTGGGAGTCCGACAGCATTATTAGTTGGGGTTCGAAATGTCAGTCCCGATGTCTTCCCTTACCACCTAAGGTCGTTGCAGTTGCATCAACTGATCTCTCTCCCATACCTACACCCTATTTGGATTTCGCTGACGTGTTCTCCAAACAGGGTGCTGAGGTTCTTCCACCCCATAGGCCGTATGACTGTGCCATAGACCTTATCCCAGGTTCGGTTCCACCTAAAGGCAGGGTTTACCCCCTGTCGATACCTGAGTCGGAGGCCATGTCGACCTATATAAGAGAGAGCTTAGAGAAGGGGTTCATTCGTAAGTCTGTCTCTCCCGCGGGAGCTGGGTTTTTCTTTGTTCGGAAGAAAGAGGGTGATTTGCGTCCCTGCATAGATTACAGGGGTCTCAACGCAATCACAATAAAGAACAAATACCCATTACCTTTAATTTCGGAGCTCTTTGACAGACTGAGAGGAGCTCAAGTTTTTACGAAGTTGGATCTGCGGGGTGCGTATAACTTGGTACGAATTCGAAAGGGTGACGAATGGAAGACCGCTTTTAACACCCGAGACGGTAACTATGAATACCTCGTCATGCCTTTTGGGTTATGTAATGCACCCGCAGTATTTCAGGACTTCGTAAATGATGTGTTCAGGGATTTACTGTTATCCTCAGTAGTGGTGTATCTGGACGACATCCTGATTTTTTCTCCTGATCTGGAGACTCATCGTCAGGATGTCGTTCGTGTCCTTTCCCGTTTAAGGGAGCACTCATTGTTTGCTAAACTCGAGAAATGTGTATTCGAGCAGTCCTCATTGCCTTTTTTGGGTTACATTATCTCACAAGAGGGTCTGGCTATGGATCCTGCGAAGCTCTCTGCTGTCCTGCAATGGTCCGAACCTCATTCCTTGAAGGCGGTGCAACGCTTCTTAGGATTTATAAATTATTACAGGCAGTTCATACCCCATTTTTCTACTTTGGTGGCCCCTTTGGTGGCCTTGACTAAGAAAGGTGCTAATCCCAAAGCCTGGTCTACTGAGACATCTCAGGCTTTTGAGGCAGTAAAAAGACACTTTTCAACTGCTCCCGTTCTTCAAAGACCCGATGAGAGTAAGCCCTTCCTCTTAGAGGTTGATGCCTCTTCAGTGGGTGCTGGTGCGGTCTTGTATCAAAAGAACGGTGCAGGTAGAAAAAGGCCGTGTTTCTTCTTCGCTAAAACCTTTTCACCGGCAGAGAGAAACTATACCATTGGGGATAGGGAACTGCTCGCCTTGAGATTAGCCTTGGAGGAGTGGCGTCACTTGCTGGAAGGAGCAAAACATCCTTTCCAGGTCTATACAGACCATAAGAATCTGACGTACTTACAAACCGCTCAGCGTCTGAATCCTCGCCAAGCCCGCTGGTCCTTGTTTTTCTCCCGCTTTCACTTCTCCATCAACTATTTGTCTGGGAGTAAGAATAACAAGGCAGACGCCCTGTCTCGCTCTATGCTTTCTACCCAGGAAGAGATTGACGAACCTCGTCTTATCCTTCCCTCCAGGGTTTTTCATACGCTCTCCCCTGTGACGTTAGACCAAATCCCACCGGGCAAGACATTTGTTCCGCCTGATCGACAGAATGATATACTGTCATGGGCCCACACCTCAAAGGTGGGTGGGCATTTTGGTATTAGGCGGACACGAGAGTTACTGGAGAGGTGGTATTGGTGGCCACACTTAGCCAGCCACGTCAAGAGATATGTCGGTTCCTGCTACTCGTGTGCTCGCAACCGTCCATTACGGCAGAGACCTGCTGGGCTCTTGCATCCTTTACCAGTGCCAGATAGACCATGGGAGGTGGTAGGCATGGACTTTGTGGGTGATCTTCCATGTTCACAGGGACATAGATTTGTGTGGGTCATTACGGACCATTTCTCCCGGATGGTTCATCTCGTACCGTTATCGAGAATCCCATCTTCCAGGGTACTAGCCAAACTATTCCTCAAGCATGTCTTTAGGCTTCACGGGATGCCAGATCGTATCATTTGTGATAGAGGCCCGCAATTTACTTCCCGTTTCTGGCGAGATCTTTGTAGCCTTCTGCAAATTGAGTTGAATCTCTCTTCGGCATACCATCCGGAGACTAATGGTTTGGTTGAACGTACCAATCAATCTATGATTATATACCTTCGACACTTTGTTGCTGAGAACCACGATAACTGGTCCTCCCTCCTACCCTGGGCAGAATTTGCCCTTAACAATTCGCTGGCTGAGGCCACTGGGCAGACACCGTTCGTACTCAATAATGGGCAACACCCTAGGGTACCGGTAC
Organism: Anomaloglossus baeobatrachus; assembly: GCF_048569485.1. Lineage (NCBI taxonomy): Eukaryota > Metazoa > Chordata > Amphibia > Anura > Aromobatidae > Anomaloglossus > Anomaloglossus baeobatrachus. The sequence goes on from NC_134359.1 coordinate 40,117,022, forward strand.
CGTTTCCCGCTGCTGCACCTCCTCCTCTTGTGGCCGACTGGGCAACTAATGCCAGAGAGGTTTGGGATCGGACTCAAGAGTCGATCCAAGCAGCTAAGGACCGTATGAAGACGGTGTCCGATCGGTTTCGTCGCCCGGCTCCTGTCTTTTCTCCAGGGGACTTTGTGTGGCTCTCTGCAAAACACGTGAGACTTAGAGTGAGCTCTGTCAAATTTGCTCCTCGCTTCCTGGGTCCTTATGAGGTTCTTCGACAGGTAAATCCTGTAGTCTATCAATTGAAGTTACCTGTCCATCTTAGGATTCATGACAAATTCCATGTCTCACTGCTAAAGCCGGCTATTTTACCTCACGCTCGTGAAGTGCACTCTCCTGCCTCTGATTCCTCTCGCTCTAGCTATGAGGTACGAGCCATAGTTGGTTCTAAGATGGTTAGAGGGCGCAGGTTCTTCTTGATAGATTGGGAGGGCTATGGCCCGGAACATCGCTCTTGGGAGCCTGAGGAGGCTGTCCATGCTCCCGACTTAGTTGCCGATTATCTGCGTCGCCGGGAGGGGGGCCCTTGAGGGGGAGGTACTGTTACGGTTGCTGCGAGCACTGGAGACTATGTCCAGATTTCTTGCTACTGCACATGTGCGAGCGCTGGAGACTAAGTCCAGATTTCTTGCTACTGCACATGTGCGAGCGCTGGAGACTAAGTCCAGATTTCTTGCTACTGCACATGTGCGAGCGCCGGAGACTAAGTCCAATCTTGGAGCCATTGCACATGTGCGGGTGACATCATCGCTGACACGAGGTCACATGTCTCTGACACCTTCTATGCCGATTGGTCGCTGGTCATGTGCTTGTGACGTCTTGCTCGGTGATAGGCCAGCATGACGTCACTCCTGTCGTTCTGGAAGCGGATTGGCTCTGGTGTCCTCCATCTTGGATGAGGCACAGAGTCTATATAAGACCCTGACACACACCGCATGGTGCTCAGTCCTCTTGGTTCATGCATATGAGTAGACGCTCTGTGCGCGTTCCTCTAGGCATTCCTCTGTCTATGCTAGGTGAGCGCTACCGGCAGGGTAGCGTTCTTATACCTTACAGCTTCGGCTGCTGTCCGTATCCTTACCTCTTAGGGGAGCGGACATAGGCAGGTGCCTGAGGCACATGGTCTGGCTGGGCCTTGTGATTGTACTCGTAGGTGGACGTTGCCGCTAGGGTAACGTTCCTTATACTGCGTCTGGCAGTTGTTCGTATCCTCGCACACTAGGGGAGCGAACAGAGGTAGGAGCTTTGTGCGGCTTACGCTGCTGTTCGTCTCTTTTGCACCACTAGAAGAGCGGACCTAGGCAGGTGCCATATCTAGTGGTTCGTGTCCTCGCACACTAGTGGAGCGAACGCAGGTAGGAGCTTTGTGCGGCTTACGCTGCTGTTCGTCTCTTTTGCACCACTAGAAGAGCGGACCTAGGTAGGTGCCATTTCAAACACATTGCCTTTGTCTCTGTGATTATTACCAGAGATCATTCCACACACCCTCCAAGTAAGGGAGGAATTGCTTTACTTTCTTATTATATCCTTCTGTGAGTTAACAGAGGTATTGCACTCTGCCATAGTCTGCAGCAAAGTCTTTGCACGGTGGACCCTGACTGTCTGATACTCCTTTCGGTTATTATCAGACAGCCCCCCGTAACACTTACCTGCCTAGCAATGTCGCTGTGGCCGGCGAACCGCCTCCTTTCTAAGGGGGCGGTTCGTTGGGCGTCACAGCGGCGTCACTAAGCAGCCGCCCAATAGAAGCGCAGGGGCGGAGATGAGCGGGCCGAACATCCCGCCCACCTCCTTCCTTCCTCATTGCGGGCGGCCGCAGGTACGGTGATGTTCTTCGTTCCTGCAGTGTCACACGTAGTGATGTGAGCTGCTGTAGGAACGACGAACAACCTGCGTCTTGCAACAGCAACGATTATCGAGAAAAGAACGATGCGTCAACGATCAACGATTAGGTGAGTAATTTTGAACGTTAACGGTCGTTCGTGCGTTTCAAATGCAAAAACGTCGCTAACGAGGCCGGATGTGTGTCACGAATTCCGTGACCCCAACGACATCTTGTTAGCGATGTCGTTGCGTGTAAAGCGGCCTTTAGTGTATGTAAACTTTTGACTTTGCAGAAAGTTATAAAAATGCCTTAAAACATTCTCTCTCTCATTATTCCGGTATTTGGCAAATATAAATAACTAATTTGTGAACAAATAACAAACAAATAGCTGTAGTACTCGGGCAATGCCCGGGATAGTAACTGTCTCTCTGTCTCTCTCCCAGTCTCTGTCTGTGTGTCGCTGTCTGTATGTCTGTGTCTATGTCTCTGTCTGACTATTTCTATCTCTGTCTGTATTTGTATTAGTCTATCCGTCTCCATCTCTGTGTCTGTCTGTCTCTCTCTATCTCTGTGTCTGTCTGTCTCTTTCCCCGTCTGTCTCTTTCCCCATCTGTCTCTTTTCCGTCTGTCTTGGTCTGTCTCTTTCCAGGTCTGTCTCTTTTCCCGTCTGTCTCTTTCCCCATCTGTCTCTTTCCCCATCTTTCCAGGGCTGTCTCTTTCTCCGTCTGTCTCTTTCCCCATCTGTCTTTTTCCAGGGCTCTCTTTTTCCAGGGCTCTCTTTTTCCAGGGCTGTCTCTTTCCCCGTCTGTCTCTTTCCCCATCTGTCTCTTTCCCCATCTTTCCAGGGCTGTCTCTTTCCCCGTCTGTCTCTTTCCCCATCTGTCTCTTTCCCCGTCTGTCTCTTTCCAGGGCTGTCTCTTTCCAGGGCTCTCTCTTTCCAGGGCTGTCTCTTTGCCCAACTGACTCTTTCCAGGACTGTCTCTTTGCCCGTCTGTCTCTTTGCCCGTCTGTCACTTTGCCTGTCTGTCTCTTTACAGGGCTGTCTCTTTCCAGGACTGTCTCTTTCCCCGTCTGTCTCTTTCCCCGTCTGTCTCTTTGCCCGTCTGTCTCTTTACAGGACTGTCTCTTTCCCCGTCTGTCTCTTTCCCCGTCTGTCTCTTTCCCCGTCTGTCTCTTTACAGGACTGTCTCTTTCCCCATCTGTCTCTTTCCCCATCTGTCTCTTTCCCCATCTGTCTCTTTCCCCGTTTGTCTCTTTCCCCGTTTGTCTCTTTGCCCGTTTGTCTCTTTGCCCGTCTGTCTCTTTGCCCGTCTGTCTCTTTGCCCGTCTGTCTCTTTGCCCGTCTGTCTCTTTGCCCGTCTGTCTCTTTGCCCGTCTGTCTCTTGGCTGTCTCTTTCCAGGACTGTCTCTTTCCAGGGATGTCTCTTTCCAGGACTGTCTCTTTCCAGGACTGTCTCTTTGCAGGGCTGTCTCTTTCCAGGACTGTCTCTTTCCAGGGATGTCTCTTTCTCCAGGACTGTCTCTTTCCAGGACTGTCTCTTTCCAGGACTGTCTCTTTCCAGGACTGTCTCTTTGCAGGACTGTCTCTTTGCAGGGCTGTCTCTTTCCATCTCTCCACCGACATCATATAACCTCACGCATAAGCTTCAACTAACAGTTTATTTTGTTCCTATAGCAACCACTGACAGTTGCTATTAATAACCTATTGTTCCCACCTCCATTCAGTTTAATGGCGGCAGGATTTTAGAGACTAACTGTAAAGCGCGGGGTTACATTTTTCTGTCCAAACATAGTCTATGACGCTCCCTGGGTCACATGAGGTGTCTATGCAAAATTTTGTGATTTTAAATGTGACGGTGCGGATTCCTTTAGCGGACATACACACATACACACACACACACACACACACATACACTCAGCTTTATATATTAGATTTTGGTTTCCAATTGACCTGAAAGAGGATAGGTTTATTTTGATTTCATGTCAGATAGTGAGAAAAACCTGCAGATGTGTCTTTATAGAGAGCGGAGGGAAACTTCTGGTTTCAACTTTACATATTCAATATTAGTTGAAGTAATACACAATCAGCTCACCTGCCATCCTCCGCTCACATGTTTCAGCATCAAGACAAAACAATCACTGATCTCGGGGAGACCAGCCAGAGAAAACACTGCCGGCAGCCAACGAGGGCGCTCAATACAGTGAAATCCTAGGTGCATTGCCCCCTGGGAAATATGCAAATCAAAAGTCCGTGGAGCCTCTGTTAGGAGTCTCGACACAGAAAATAGCCACATATCCCTCTGGGAAGGACCTAGCCAAGGAGTGGTGTCGCGCCCCTGAGGCTTCTGTCGCCACAGGACATTGCACCCCATCCAGCGGTGTGATGTCCCATTCTGGGTGAGGAAAGGAGTGAACGCCGGTCCCCTGGTAAATCTACACAACACCCATTGTTAGGTACACACTGGGACCAGGGATAGTGGCTGCCAGGGCCGGCTCCAGGTTTTTGTGGGCCCCGGGCGGAAGAGTCCCAGTGGGCCCCATAAACACGCAGACACACACACATACACAGATACATACACGTACATATACATATTTAAAGACAAACTCACAAAAATACATATAAACAGACAAATCTATACAGTCATATACACTGACATACATAGATACACATCATACATGCACACATACAGAGACACACTGCTATGCTGCATACATACATATAGACAGACACACACATACTGCTCTGCTACATACATACATACAGACACACACATACTGCTCTGCATGCATAAATACATATAGACAGACACACACATACTGCTCTGCTGCATGCATACATACATACAGACACACACACTGCTCTGCTGCATACATATAGACACACACACACACACACACACACACACACACACACACACTGCTCTGCTGCATATGTGTCGCCCTGGGCAAGCCAGGGGACACAGATCACACACCACCACACCCTACATCCCAGGTAGGCACATCTAAGCTGAACCAAAAATCCTTGTTGCCTTCCTCCAGAGGCTGATGATTCACACCAGGGGGTGGGCCAGGCGGTTGGCTCCGCCCACCAAGGAGATCACAGCTCTGGAGGCAGGAAGTACCAGGCAGTGCAGTCAGGGAGGAGGAAGTGGAAGGAGTGGAGGAGTAGCCCAGACAGGGCAAAAGTAAAGAACTAAGTGAAAGTGAAGGAAGGAAAAGTAGTAAAGGAGGAAAGCAAGAGTGGTGACAGAGAGAGAGAAAAGCCTGAAGAGTCCAGCTAAGTGCAGGGCAGGTCAGCAAGGTCAGCAACAGCGGTGACTGTCTGGAGGGGGACCGTTTGGAAGTTCCTGGAAGGACCCCGTAGGCTGTGTGCCCGGTGGTCTGGAGCAGTGTTCCGAAGGACAGTCAGCACCAGGGCAGGGGCCTCTCGGACCCCGGCAAGGCTTGGAGTCGCCACAATTTTCCGAATCCGTCAGTGAAGGGGACGTAGATCCCCCAACAACTAAGACCCGAGTGAAGGCAACAGCCCAACCTGTACAACAGAGACACCGCCACCGCCAGGGCACCAGTTTCTGAGGGCCAGCGCCTGCGGGCAAAGAGTAGAGCTCCCCCGGTCCAGCTTGAAGCCGGGGAGCGGGTTACCGGTGGGGACCCATCGCAACCAACGAGTACACAAGGTGCAAGGAAGAGGGACATCACCGTCACCTACTGGGAGAGCAATTGCAGCCGTCCGTGGGACCGTCTTACCAGCCGTTTGGTTTACCGTACAAACTGTGTCAACGTCTCAGGCTGAGTGAGTACCACAGTGCCGCAAGGCACAGCGCTGCCCCCGCGTCCCTGCGCCCACCAGGCCCTGCACCTCCCAAACCGTCACCGGGCCCCGGGATCACCGACCCCTACCCACGGAGGGGCAACACAACACCTGGCTGCTCCGCATCACCATCCCCGGGACCCCCGTAGTGAGCAGCGGTGGTGAAATCACCAGAACCGTGGGTGGCGTCACGGACTATAAACAATCCCCACACCCAACAAACCCCTTTCACTCACGGGCGAGGAGTGCCGCTCGAGAAACCCCCGGGATCCGGCCTACAGCTCGAGCCACCACTGAGCAGCGGCCGCCGGACCCGAGCAGGAGGGGTGAGCGTAGTGTGCTGACACCCTCCTCCCCGCCCGCGACACATACATACAGACAGACACACATATACTGCTCTGCTGCATGCATACATACATACAGACACACACATACTGCTCTGCTGCATACATACATATAGACAGACACACACATACTGCTCTGCATGCATACATACATACAGACAGACACACATACTGCTCTGCTGCATACATACATGCATACATACAGACAGACACGCATACTGCTCTGCTGCATATATACATACATACATACATACAGACACGCATACTGCTCTGCATGCATACATACAGACACGCATACTGCTCTGCTGCATATATATATACATACATACAGACACGCATACTGCTCTGCTGCATACATACATGCATACATAGAGACAGACACACATATTGCTCTGCTGCATATATATATACATACAGACACGCATACTGCTCTGCTGCATATATACATACATACATACAGACACGCATACTGCTCTGCTGCATATATACATACATACATACAGATACGCATACTGCTCTGCTGCATACATACATGCATACATAGAGACAGACACGCATATTGCTCTGCTGCATATATATATACATACAGACACGCATACTGCTCTGCTGCATATATACATACATACATACAGACACGCATACTGCTCTGCTGCATATATACATACATACAGACACGCATACTGCTCTTCTGCATATATACATACACACATACAGACACACATACTGCTCTGCTGCATACATACATGCATACATAGAGACAGACACGCATATTGCTCTGCTGCATATATACATACATACATACAGACACGCATACTGCTCTGCTGCATACATACATACATACAGACACGCATACTGCTCTGCTGCATATATACATACATATAGACACGCATACTGCTCTGCTGCATATATACATACCTACATACAGACACGCATACTGCTCTGCTGCATATATACATACATACAGACACGCATACTGCTCTGCTGCATATATACATACATATAGACACGCATACTGCTCTGCTGCATATATACATACATACATACAGACACGCATACTGCTCTGCTGCATATATACATACATACAGACACGCATACTGCTCTGCTGCATATATACATACATACATACAGACACGCATACTGCTCTGCTGCATATATACATACATACATATATACAGACACGCATACTGCTCTGCTGCATATATACATACATACATACATACAGACACGCATACTGCTCTGCTGCATATATACATACATACATACAGACACGCATACTGCTCTGCTGCATATATACATACATACATATAGACAGACACGCATACTGCTCTGCTGCATGCGTACATACATACATACAAACACACACCTTGCTCTGCGGGGCCCACACACGCGGCTCCGGGGGCCACACACGCGGCTCCGGGGGGCCACACACGCGGCTCCGGGGGGCCACACACGCACGGGGGGACAGGGAGGGGCGAGGAGGGAGTGATGTCCCACATACTGATCAGGTCACGGTGCAGATGGGGCCCACACAGCGCTGGAGTTAAGCGATGTGCTGGGGGTCGCTGGCTGGCACTGTGACTCCTTCATCTGTGGGACCGAGCAGGACGCCGGGCGGTAGCTCCGCCCACAGATGATGCTCAATGCAGGAGAACACAATCAACGCTGTGGTCTGCGGGCCTTAAAGGGTCGGCAGCCACAGTTTCCACTGCCAAGGACTGCTGTCCCCGGAACTCGGCCCGGGGGCAGCAGAACTGACGAGGCCGAGTGGGCCCCCCCAGCTCTCCAGGGCCCCGGCATTTGCCCGGGTATGCCGCGTGCTGACGCCGGCCCTGGTGGCAGCAACCCTCCCATGCTGCATGCTGGGAGGGGCCGTAAGACCCATCCCTGCTCCTATAGGGTACAGCTTAGCAACTGGAGAGGTGGGAGGAGCCACCAGAGTGCAGACAGAGAAAGGAAGGTCAAGTGTAGGAAGTTGAAGAGAGTGAGGGGAAGGAGGAGGAGGTCTGCAGGAGGCAGACGTGAAAGAGAAGAAGGAAAGAAAAAGCTCTAGTCAGACAGGAGCTAAGAAAAGAAGGTGACGCTTCCTGGTGAAGAACCTGGGACTCAGAGGGTCCAGGTGACACCAAGCAGAGGAAGAGAAGGGATTCCAGGGCCACGGATAGCTGGTGAGCCGTGGTGGCCTGTTCCACAGGAACATCGGTGGAGGGATCAAGCTGCAACAGGGGACGGTCCCTAGAAACAGAAGGAGTGAAAAATCATCTCCAACAGTAAAGACCGAGGCCCAGGGAAAGTTGCAAACTCCCAGGGCCACAGCCCACAGCAGAACCTCTAGAAAGGGGGCAAGTAACCGACAGGCGAGCTCCCAGCCTGGAGGCTGTAGTGGAGGCCGAGCAGGTTCATCCTAAAAGAGCTAGGCTTAAGGAGACAGCTGAGGACAGAGACACTTTAGAGAGAAGGGTACCGGCTTTCATTCCAGAAATTACCCAGAAACGGCGGAGGTCCCTGACAGTGAGTCTCAGCAGTCCAGAGGCACCAGTGTGCACCTACCAGGATGTGTGAGTAAACAACTTGAAACTGCACCCTTGGTGTTGCCTCTGTTATTTCATCTGCTTAGCCTTCCATTACACCATAGACTCTCACGAGCACCAACTGTGCCCCGGGGTACCGCTCCACCTGTGGGGAGCAGTACCATCATTGCTGCCATCTCATCACCCCAAAGGCCTCATACAGCAGCGGCGGCTTAATAGCCGCATACCACAGGTGGCGTCACGAACACAAACTTTATTCACCCCCAAAACACCAGCCATATTAATTGACACCCACCAGGGCCACGGAGTTGGGCCCCGCCACCACTGACGACCCCCGGACTAGTCCGGCCCGGCACCGGGTGTCCCATAGCCCTGGGGTGGGCGAGTCAACTTTGGCGTCACGAACAGGATTTCGTGCCCGGTCCCACCGGGTACTGTGCGCCTGAAGAACTGTGTGACAGAACTGTGCTAAAAAGACTGAGTTATAGTGAGAAACTGCCACCATTGAAGCCACTGAGCGCGGGAAGAAGGGGGGCGTGCCTGCAGAAAGAGCGCGAAAAGAAGCCCCGCCCCCTTGTCTAAGCTGGCTGGCAGAAAGAGTCTAAATGCCAGACCAGACAAGAGCAAGAATGTACTTGATTGCAAGCGGAGCGGTGCCGGCCGTGATGGGCTGGGCGCCAGTCTGGCGCCAGATGCTGGTGCAGCCTCCGGCCCCGCCTCCGAGAAGGGAAAGGGTGCAGTCGAGTGGCGTGGTCGAGAACCCGAGCAGTGCAGCAGAGAGTGTTCCCCAGGTCGGTAGCATGGCAGATAAGCCACAGAAGAGTGCACCGGGAACCGGGGGAATGGACCCTGAGCTGAGCGAGATCCGGGAGGAGATGAAGAACCTTGCCCGGAGGCTGAGCACACTGCAGTTGGAGGCGGACCGGCGGAGTGCAAACCAGAGGGCACCTGAGGACATGGGCTACAGGATGGAGGCCGCAGAGCGACATGAGGGTGAGCAATATATTGTCCCGACCCGTCCAGACCCACGGCCCTACCAAGTGCCACGGACCAGCCCCTCCACGGCCCTGCTAGACTTCCTCGCCAGCCCCGCTGAAGCCCCACGGGACGCCGGAGACCTGCCAGAGGGCCCCAAAGATGGCGCCTGGTGTCACCTGGGTCCTGAGCCACTGGTGGGCCACCTTCCGAGCCCCCCTGTTAGCCTCCTGGGAACCACATCACCGGAAGTGAACTGGGACGCAGCGCCCATCGACAGCGGGAGGCTGCAGCAGCCACTGCGCCCCAAAGAAACCCCTAAGGCAAATGAACTGGCCTGCCAGAGGATGCTGGAGGAGTACCAGCGGGAGCGGGAGAGCCGGGAGGAGAGACGCCGCACAGAGGAGGCGTCCAACCTGGCTGCTAAGGCCCGGATCCGGCAGAGCCGCAAAGAACACCAGGGCCCAGTGCGGAGAGGCCAGGTGATTGACTTCAGGCAGACGGCGGGCTGGGGCTTTATCCGAGAGCCCGGTCTGCGCAAGGATACCGACAGGCGAGCTCCCAGCCTGGAGGCTGTAGTGGAGGCCGAGCAGGTTCATCCTAAAAGAGCTAGGCTTAAGGAGACAGCTGAAGACAGAGACACTTGAGAGAGAAGGGTACCGGCTTTCATTCCAGAAATTACCCAGAAACGGCGGAGGTCCCTGACAGTGAGTCTCAGCAGTCCAGAAGCACCAGTGTGCACCTACCAGGATGTGTGAGTAAACAACTTGAAACTGCACCCTTGGTGTTGCCTCTGTTATTTCATCTGCTTAGCCTTCCATTACACCATAGACTCTCACGAGCACCAACTGTGCCCTGGGGTACCGCTCCACCTGTGGGGAGCAGTACCATCATTGCTGCCATCTCATCACCCCGGAGGCCTCATACAGCAGCGGCGGCTTAATAGCCGCATACCACAGGTGGCGTCACGAACACAAACTTTATTCACCCCCAAAACACCAGCCATATTAATTGACACCCACCAGGGCCACGGAGTTGGGCCCCGCCACCACTGACGACCCCCGGACTAGTCCGGCCCGGCACCGGGTGTCCCATAGCCCTGGGGTGGGCAAGTCAGTGGCTCTTTTTAGGAAACCACCATAACCACCATATGAAGTGACCCTTTTAGTCAATATCCAACTCTTTGACAAGTTTAAAGATATGACAAGGGAAATACCAAGGCCAGGTATCCATCCACAGACAGCTGTTTCGGGGTATTGCCCCTCATCAGTGTGGAGTAGGATTCTGGCCAGGTGGGAGCAATGCCTAGTAGACCAGCAAGACAAAACAATCACTGATCTCAGGGAGACCAGCCAGAGAAAAGACTGCCGGCAGCCAACGAGGGCGCTCAATACAGTGAAATCCTAGGTGCATTGCTAGGTCTTTCCCGGAGGGATATCTGGCTAGTGTCTGTGTCGAGACACCTAACAGAGGCTCCACAGACTTTTTTGATTTGCATATTTCCCAGGGGGCAATGCACCTAGGATTTCACTGTATTGAGCGCCTTTGTTGGCTGCCGCCAGTGTTTTCTCTGGCTGGTCTCCCCGAGATCAGTGATTGTTTTGTCTTGTTGGTCTACTAGGCATTGCTCCCACCTGGCCAGAATCCTACTCCACACTGATGAGGGGCAATACCCCGAAACAGCTGTCTGTGGATGGATACCTGGCCTTGGTATTTCCCTTGTCATATCTTTAAACTTGTCAAAGAGTTGGATATTGACTAAAATGGTCCACTTAATATGGTGGTTATGGTGGTTTCCTAAAAAGAGCCACTCCTTGGCTAGGTCCTTCCCGGAGGGATATCTGGCTAGTTTCTGTGTCGAGACTCCTAACAGAGGCTCCACAAACTTTTTTGATTTGCACATGTTTCAGCATAGCAGATATCATTGTTATTTTTTAGCCTCTGTTATCTGAGCATTAAAAAAAATAAACATATGTTTTTACAGATAGAAACATTTGTAAATAGTGCTGAAAAGTTCTTGATGGTAGAGGTTGGCATAAAAGGCAAAAATTGAAGCATGTTGGTTCATTGGTGAGAACATGTTAAGGATCATTCTTCACCATTGTTGTACACTTGATGAGCTGGAGGCTGGGTGTGCACAGAACATTGCTATTTGTTACAATAGCATGTTCATTAAACCTGTTTGTACTCCACATCACATATATCTAGGGATGAAGCGTGAGAGTAGAAAGAGACCGCACTCAATCCGCTGTGAAGGACATCTTTATTCAAACACGTGCAGAGTGGAGGGCTGGAGACACACTGTGAGCTGGGTCCTCAAGAATGGACGACAGCTGTTTCGCCCAAATTGGGCTTCCACAGGTCCACCAGGTGGACCTGTGGAAGCCCAATTTGGGCGAAACAGCTGTCGTCCATTCTTGAGGAGCCAGCTCACAGTGTGTCTCCAGCCCTCCACTCTGCACGTGTTTGAATAAAGATATCCTTCACAGCGGATTGAGTGCGGTCTCTTTCTACTCTCACGCTTCATCAATGAACCTTGCCTTATGACCAGCACCCCGCTCTTGGATCGTCGGACCCTCCAGGCTCTCCACCCGAGCACAGGCACAGGCGGTACCGCAAGCGATATTGCAGGTAATCTGCGGTGGTGCAGGACTTTGCTTCTCTCCTGCTTTATCACATATATCTAGGACTTATCAATGGGAAACACTGTAGAACCGATTCTTTTTTTCTGGCTCCAAAACTGTGCTAATTTTCCATTCTCATCACTGTCAAACTCAAAGAAAGACTGGAGAAGATTGGGTTTGCAGAATGTGAATTACATCAAGATGGCCCCCCGGGGAAATCAAATTAATAGCACAATAGCCACCTGACTAGCTTCATATTTGGAAAATAATGCATCCTTGATATTAACATATTTTCATTGGGTTGGTTTCGGTATATGGCCACAATATTTTGTGTAGATAAATTTGAAATATTTTCTTTTTCTTGGCCTATTTTTACCGCTTTTTTTTTAGAAGGATGACGAGCTATCAAAAGCGATCATTTAGGCACCAGCTGTGATTCCATCTCCTTGATTCATTTTTTTCCTATCTGGCTAATAATCTATTCATAATCACTCAAAGTTTTAGCTCTGCGGCTCTAACGATCATTAATCATGGATATAATTCTATGACAGCGGGGTCATGTCCCACTAACAATGTACACCTTGTTTGCCTTAAAATGCTAATCACTTCTCTGAAAAATTAATGAGGGTCTAAAGATATTGATATTACATCTGTGTTATAATGAAGGAATGTTCAAACAAACGCCACTTCAAAAAGATACCTACTTGTTTAGGACAGTGCAATGAATATATTATTAATATGCAGCTAACAATCTACATGTACAGGATGTTATATCCTTATATGCCACCACTACGAAAGTCAATCGGAATTATAACTTACAAACAATTCTATATATAGTGAAAATAAATATATTTTGTATTATAACCGAATGCTGTATTTTTTTGATTATAAGATGCACTTTTCCTCCTAAAAATTTGGTAGGAAAATGGGGGGGTGTCTTATAATCCGGTTGTAGCTTACCGGGGGGTGGGGTAGGAGCGCGGACACAGGAGGCAGGGGCGAAGGAGGAGTAGGGCGGTGCTTTAGGCACTGTGAGGCAGGAACAAGTCAGAAAATGTTGGTGGTGTGTGCTTCAAAGAAATAGCGCCCGGAGTTGGCACATGGGCATATTGAGCTCTCAGCTCAATTACAGCTGAGATCTCAAATGCGCACGTGCCATCTCCGGCCCATTTATCTCCTTGCAGCAGACTTAAGGAAAATGGAGCTTGTACAGATGAGTTTTCGGTTCCTCATTGAACTGAGAGCTCAATCTGTGCACACATCGACTCCGGGAGCCATTTCTTTGAAGCCCGCACCGCCAACATTTTCTGGATGGCCCCTGCCTCACAGCACTCATAGTGAGCAGAGTCGGGTACCAACTGCACCACCCGCAGCATTACCTTACTCCACCACCGCCCCTGCCTCCAGTGACCCCGCTCCACCACCGCTGCCGCCCCCCTGGTAAGATACAACTGGATTATAAGACAAACCCCATTTTCAACCCCAATTTGTCTTTTTTCTTTCTCTAAATTTGCGGTGCGTCTTATAAAATGAAAAATACAGTACATGTTATTAAAGGATCACTCACTCCTTTTATGCCGCAGCCTCATCTCCCAAGGTTTAAGATGTTTATGTAACATGGGTTTACCCTTAAAGAGCAGCTATCATCAAAAATTGATATTTCACGTTCCATGGACCATGTGGTGTGCGGAAGTTACCACGCCACCATGGCAGTGACAAAACAAAAAAAACTAATAAAAAAGAAGAGAGTTCATGGCGCCAGGGTGCACTCAATTTATCTCCGTTTCCGGCAGTGTGGTGTAATGTGGTGCTCTCCGAATAGTCCAGAAAACAGGGAGGCCAGTGGAGCAGTAGAAAAACACACTTACTTTTGGGCTAGCGTGCTCGGCACTGCTTGGCACTCGGCTATCGGGGTGCTTGGGTACGCTCAGTGCTTGGCAAAGTATTGCAGATACTCAGATGTGTCGTTTATCAAACAGCGAACACAAAGCACAGGCTCGCTTCCCTGAATGATGGGAGCCAGCACCCTAGTGAAAGCCACTTACAGTCTCTGATTGGCTCTCACTGAGAGTTAAAACAACATTTTTTGTTGTAGTGTGTCCAAAAAAAATAAAATACAAAAATCCCCTGCCCTTCCCCTAGATTATGTGTGGTTGTTCGGTGAAGAGCTGAACTGCCCAAACATTAACTTCCATTATACTTGTTACTCAAGTTGAGCCAGTCCGAGCGTCTGTCCTTCTCGACTTGAGTAATGAGATCTCGAGCATCATGGTGTTGACTCATTATTACAAGCACCAAGCACTGAGCATTGTACTGCTAACCCATCATTAGGGGTGGGGTTTATAATACTCCCCAAAAAAGTGGGTGTTAATGGATCAGATGGGGTCTTTACTGGGAAGATTGTGGCTAGAGATGAGCGAACCTTTGGAAGTTGGGTTTGGTAGGTACAGTTGAATCTTAGATAAGGTTCGGTTTGGGACCCTGACTTGACCCAAAACTCAATGGAAGTCAATAATTGGGCAGTTTGTGTCTCCATCCACATTAAGCCAGCCATAATCAGAACACTTCTGGGGGAGGGTGGGCAGGGTTTATCAATTTTTTTTTTTGGGTGTGTGGAGATTATATCTCTCATTTTACCTCCACTGTCAGCCGTTCAAACACTGCAAGCTCCTCGCACCGGGCTGCGCTTCAACCATAACCCAAGCACAACGCTGCTCGCTTGAGTGGTTTACATACGTAACTCGCTCAAGCTTCGAACCCAAACTCTGTTTTTTTTTTTAGTCTGTGTTCAAACCTGAACCTCGAACTTCAGGTTCGCTCATCTTTAGTCGTGGCATCAAATGGTGGGGAAGAAGAACGGGACTTAAATGTCCCTATACCCCCAACAGAAATGTTGGAATGTTTTTGCGTCCAACTATAGCAAAAACTGATGCTCCAACAAGAGAAATACTAGGAGAAAAGGAATATTCACCAAGAGATGTAAGTTTTAATATTTTGGGGATAAAGTTGAATTTTATGATTGGTACATTGACTAGGTGATTCGTGCTTTTCCCTTAAAGGGAACCTGTCACCAGATTTGGCGACTATAAGCTGCGGCCACCACCAGTGGGCTCTTATATACAGCATTCTAATATACTGTATATAAGAGCCCAGGCCGCTGTGTAGAACGTTAAAATGACTTTATAATACTCACCTAGAGGGCGGTCCGGGGCAGACTGGTCAAATAGGTGTCTCCATTCTCCGGTACCGGCGCCTCCTCTTTCGGCCATCTTTGTCCTCCTTCTTCTGAAGCTTGGGTGCATGACACACAGGCTGGCATTGCGGTCCTGCGCAGATCAAAGTATTGTAGTGCGTCTGGCATTACCTCAATGCCGGTGTGTGTGTGGATGACGTAGGAGGCGTCATGACCCCAGCCTTCAGAAGAAGGAGGACAAAGATGGCCAAAAGAGGAGGCGCCGGTACCGGAGAACAGAAACACTCATTTGACCAGTCTGTACCGCACCGCCCATTAGGTGAGTATTATAAAGTGATTTTTATGTTCTACACAGTGGCCTGTGCTCTTATATACAGTATGTTAGAATGTTGTATATAAGAGCGCACTGGTGGTGGCCGCAGCTTAAAGGCCCCAAAACTGGTGACCGGTTCCCTTTAAAGAATCCAGGCTATTGACTTTAAAATACGACCTAGTGAACATCAGCATGGTGTTTCCTACCTGCACTTTGATTTCTGTAAATGAGCCTTTATGTGCAGATTTCCATGATGGATACAACATATTATGAAGCAGAAAAGGTTTTCTACACTGAGATTATATTCAAAAGCTCAATTTCAAAAAAGGTAAATCCACCATTTGATCTCTGCAGGACGTCTCTGTTATCCACTAGTTAAGAGCTAATTCTGGGCAATGGATCAATCTGCTGCTATTTATCTTGGATTTTTATTGTAATCCGTTGATATCACATCCCCTCCCCCCATAATCATGTTACCGCTACGCGCTGTGCAGTTTGTGATTAACTTATGCTAAATTGTGTTAGAAAATGAATCCAAAAACGATGACCGGCTGAATGGTGCGGTATTTATCTCAAAGGCTGCTTTTATTGTTTTATAGTATACTAGAAGGTGGCCCGATTCTAACGTATCGGGTAGTCTAGAATGTGTATGTAGGTTAGTAGACTGAATAATAATGTAATGGCTGGTGTCACAATTGATAAAAATTTTAATATTATAATTTTTGCCAGTTGTATGTGAAGAAAGGAGTCGGGGGTGGCAGACAGCGGGAGCAGTGATGGCGGAGCCAGGCGGGGGGGCCATGTGTGCGGGGGGGGCGAGTGGGGCCATGTGTGCGGGTGGGGCAGAGCCGAGCGGGGCCATGTTTGCGAGGGGAGGAGCCGAGTGGGGCCATGGTGCTGGGGACGTCAGTGCCGGGGACTGCATGGCTGAGGACAGGTGACCATCCAGGTGTGTGTGTGTGCGTGTGTGTGTGTGCATGTGTGTGTTCAGTGTATACATGCGGAGGGCGGAGTGCGGGGGAGGCGGAGCCGAGCGGGGTAATGTGTGCTGGGGCGGAGTGCGGGGGTGGTGGAGCCGAGCGGGGCCATGGCGCTGAGGACGTCAGTGCTGGGGACTGCATGGCTGGGGACAGGTGACTATTTGTGTGTGTGTGTGTGTTCAGTGTATATATGTGAAGGACGGAGTGGGGGGCGAAGCCGAGCGGGGTAATGTGTGCCGGGGGTGGAGTGCGGGGGGGTGGAGCCAAGCGAGGCCATGGCGCTGAGGACGTCAGTGCTGGGGACTGCATGGCTGGGGACAGGTGACTATTCGTGTGTGTGTGTGTTCAGTGTATACATGCGGAGGGCAGAGTGTGGGGGGTGGAGCCGAGTGGGGTAATGTGTGCGGGGGGCGAAGGCGAGCGGTGGGTATGTGTTCGCTGGGTTCCCGGTGTGGGCTCCCAGGGCTGCAGCACTTACCGGGAAGTCGGGCTCCGTGTGGGTGCGGGGAAGTGTCGGGCGTCGTCCTGTCGGCTCGTAGTTCGGGCTGTCCAGTTAGCTGAACCGTTGGTCGCAGGCACTTTAGCGCGCGTTGTGGCGACGGTTTTCACTGTAATGACGTCATTCTGGAGCAAGACAGACAGACAGAATAAGGCAATTATATATATAGATTGACTACATCTTTACCAACACCACAATTACTAGCAGTAATACTACTCCACTACTCCTGCTGTATTTCTATATCATGCATTACGCTATTTTAACACTGAATTTCAAAAGAGGACTTAAAAAAACCTTGAGTTTTCAAGCAAACACAGCTTCAGGATAGTTTTGGAGAAGTTTTCTTTTCCTGAAGAGGTTTTCAAAAGGTTTTTAAAGAGTTTTGCAACAGTTTTCTCCATTGAAGTGTAACCTTCTGATTGGACCTTGCCTATCTTGGAGGGGTTTCCTTCAGAATCCGCTTGAAAGAAGTGATGTGCACTTTCTTCCCCCCTCAGGAGTTTTTCAAAACCTTTTCAAGATTAAAAAAAAATATCTGTAGGAGCAGAGAAGTGGATTTGCCATAGAAATAAATTAGAAGAGTGTCATGGTTCTGATTTGTAGTGCATCTTTGTTTCGGACTGGCTACCGGAGGAACCTCCAGTAATACCAGGCCTGGTTGCGGTTACCTGCACTAAACTCTGGAGCTCTCACCTGAGCTCCGGAGTGCAGCCTGGACTGAACTCAGGGTTTGCAGGACTGAACCACGAGCGCCAACTGATTCCACGGTGATTGCGGCTCAGTTCATGTCACAGCTGCGGACAGGCCGGGCTGCCTTCCAGAGCTCAGGTGACAGCTTCGGAGTTCAGCCCAGCCTGTGTGCAGCTGCCATGAACTGAATAGCAATCGCCGGAGAATCAGTCGGCGCTCGCAGTTCAATCCTGCAAACCCAGAGTTCAATTCAGGCTGCACTTCGGAGCTTAGATGAGAGCTCCAGAGTTTAGTGCAGGTAACCGCGGCCAGGCCGGTTACCTCCGGTTGCCAGTCTGACACTGGCTGTATCATTTTGTTATGCTCTCCTGCGGAGCTGCTGTTCGCCTGTTTCTACAGGCAGAGCATTTTGCCTTGATGCTCTCCTGTCTTGCACTCCTGTGGACAGGTTGCTTCACCCGCTGGTGCTGGGAGGTGCTTGCTCACATGCTTCGCATTCCGGGTGATTACTCTGCTTTATTAGGGAGCGTGCTTGGCCGGAAAAATGCCAGTTGTATTTCCTGTTCTGTTGTGTCTTGTTATCTGATCTCAGCTACTCAAACCTGGTCAGTAATTGACTCTGCTCTGCTTGTCTCCCTGGACCTTATTGTTACCTCCTGGCTTTTGACCTCGGACCTCCTCCTGACCACGTCCCCGCCTGCTCCTTGCATCCCATACGTACTCACCTGTCTAGACCTTGTTTCTGCCTACTCCCTGTGTTCTGTTGTGTCCTCTTGGTTACTGATCCCGGCTAGTCTGACTTTCCCTCTGCTCTCTCAGTACACTAAGGCTATGTGTCCACGGTTGAATGTTGCTGCGAATTTTTCTGCATGAAAATCCGCGGCTTTCCCG
Source organism: Anomaloglossus baeobatrachus (assembly GCF_048569485.1). Taxonomy (NCBI): domain Eukaryota; kingdom Metazoa; phylum Chordata; class Amphibia; order Anura; family Aromobatidae; genus Anomaloglossus; species Anomaloglossus baeobatrachus. Next base: position 40,135,728 of record NC_134359.1, read on the forward strand.
CAAAATCCGCACCTTTTCAAAGGTGCGGATTTGCCGCGGATTTACCACGGAATTGCCGCGTTTTTTTTTTTCCCAATTCTGAAGCCAAAATCCGGATCAAAATCCGCAACAATAATTGACATGTTGCAGATTTTTCCGGATCAAAATCCGCACCAAATCCGCCGCGGAAAAATCCGCAGCTTGGGCACAGCATTTCCAAAAAGCCATAGAAATGGCTGGGAAGTGCCGCTGCTGCAGATTTTTGGGAAATCCGTGGCTTTTCCGCGAGAAATCCGCGGCAAAATCTGCGCATTTTCCGCGCGTGGGCACATAGCCTAATGCTTCCAGCGCCATCTAGTTACCAACTTCAAACTATGTCACATAGTGTCTAGCTTCCCATCCAGCGCCACCTAGTGACTAGTATCCCACTACTCCGTAATGCCAAGCATTACAAAAAATGTATGAGGAGATTAGAGAGTTTCTACAAAAAATAATAAAAAAAACTCCTGTAAAAAAAACCCAGTGTTTTTACAATATCAGTAAAATCTATGGCTACCAAAAATCTCATGCTTATGAGTGCTCCCCCCCCCCCCCCCCGACTGAACTGGGAAATGGCTGCTTTTTTTTTAAACTGTAGCAGCTCAATTCTTTCAGCATTTTTCCAGTGTTTTTCCAGCATTTTTGAATCATATAAATCAATGAAGAAGTTAAAAAAAATGCTGCAAAACATCACAACAATGTGATTTTGCAGCATTTTTGATGGCTGAAACTGTCTTTTTAAGCATTCTGTAGACAAATGACATATAATTCGCAACAAAAAAAGCAACCATAACGCAGCAAAACCTGTTTATTTGTAAACAGCTTCTTTACTTTTAACAGTGTAGGTTTTGACTGCAGAAAAAAAAGCAGCAAAAGAGCAACGAGTGAACATAGCCTTAGAAGTCACGGAATGCTTTTCCATTTTGGGTTGACATTAAGGGGTTTTCCCACTAACAAAGTTATTTTTAAATTTAATTTTAATCAATAGATCTTGGAATAATAACAATTTCCACAATTGGATGTGTTTAAAAAAAATGTTCCTGTGCTGAGATAATCTTATATATGTGTCCCTGCTGTGTACTGTGTAATGGCTGTGTCTGACTGTACAGGACTACATAGGTAAGGATGGGTGACCTCGGGGAGATCAACATCTGACCGTAAGGGACATGGTCTGAATGTACCACATCTCCTGGGATGAGGAGGAAGCAAAAGAGAGTATACAGAGAGCACAGCACAGGATCATAGCTGATTTTTATTGTGAGGTAAAACATTTCTCTGCCTTTTTTAAAAAAAATGTTTTACCTCAAAGAAAGAATAATTACGATCCTGTGCTGTAATATCTTTTTACTCTCTTTTGCATCCTTCCCTGCTCAGCATCTGTGGTATGATCAGACCATGTTCCTGTACGGTCAGACACGGCCATTACACAGTACACAGCAGGGACATATATATAAGATTATCTCACCACAGGGACATTTTTTGTAAAAAGAACTTTGTTCATGTGACAACCCCTATAGAGTTCGAACCTCTGGGACTATTGACAAGTTAAAAAAGGTTATCCCATAAACAACATTTATCATGGATCCACATGAGAGGTGCTAAATTTATGATTGCTAGAGGACGCCAGCGAACAAGAAAATACAAGTTCCAAAATCCACTGCGAGGATGGAGCAATGGTGTTCATGCGTGACCAGTGACCACCACAATATGTACTGCTTCTATGGACCCATAAGAGTGAATGAGATAATGGTCATATATTTGCACTTCCACTCCATACATAAAGGAATTTTTGATACCCCCATTCTTGTTATCATTGAGGGTCTCGGCTCTCAGATCCTATGTTTATCACCTCTTCTGTATTGTCCTCCAGAAATAGCCCGACATCTATCCTAGTACTGTACAGTATTGGAGCTCAAATGAATGTTGCTTCAATACCCCACTAAACTTGTGAATAGGAGTGGCACCATGTTTCTCTAATTCTATTCAACCCATTTAAAGGGAATCTGTCATCTGATTTTCGCTACCTCATCTGAGAGCAGCATTATGTAAGCAAGAGATACTGATTCCAATGATGTATCACTTATATTACTGGGTGCAGACCATCCTGACACAATCAGCTGCCCCCAACCATATCAGGTTCTCTATGTACAATGTCTATACACAGTGAGGTGTCAATCAAATGAGGGAGTGGGCTGGAACTTTTAGGAGCCATATCAATAATGGTAGTGATTTTTTTTGTATGATTATCTAACCAGTAATTTGGAAAAATATGGAAAATCGCTCGTTTTCCAGATGAAGAAATCTACTTTTTTCACCTTTCAAATTGATTTTTTACTTTCAATTAATGGATAAAGTCTGTATTCAGTGAAGACAAACTTTCCGACTACTGAGATGACAGTTGGTACTGTTAAAATTCTATGGAGAAGGGAGGAGGAAACACAGAAGGTCTCCTGAAATGACAATTACAGTTCTCCATTGAACTTTATGAGCACCAACTGTCATCTATCTCAATAATGTGAAAATATATATATATATATATATATATATATATATATATATATATATATAATATATAAAAAGAGGCAGTTTTTACCCTTGAATGGAGAATTTTGAGAATGAATGATCAGTCCAGAAGGAGAAAGAAGTGGATTTCCCTAATAATTTATAAAACAAAGTAAAGAAAGTGACTGTTACTTTTTAAATGTATGCAGCACCTTGGTGACATTATTAACGAGTTGTTCAGTAGTAAACAATCTTTTAAATTTAACCCTAGAACATGCAGCCATAGAAATCAACCATAGAAAACAAGTAACCTAGCAGGCCTGCGAGGCCCCAGGTATGCATTCTAGGGTTAACTATACAAATGTATCATTCCTGTATTTACTATACACGTACACTCTTGATTCTATTGACTGTGCATATGTTCTCTATAGGGAGGAGGAGTGTCACGTGTGACAGACAGTCTTGTGGTTTCTGGCCATAGAAGGTCACAGCATCTGGCTGTGCAGAATGCTCCCTGACTTTCCATTGTTCCTGCTGTCAGTATTCATTGGTATAGGTAGCTTTCCTGCTGGATTCATCTCTCTCCCTTTTGGACCCAGCAGGAGCTCGCCTTCCACCCAGCTGTTGATTATCAGTGTTCTCTTGGTGTTTAAATACCCCTTCCTTCCTTGGACTGATGATGGTGATATTTTCAGTTCCTTCAAGCCGAGGATGCAAGCAGGTGGCTTGTACTCCTCTGTGGTATCGTTGCTGAAAACTTTGCTGAAATTCTACCTGAGTCATCTAAGAGTTGTTCATGCTTTTCCCCCTGTGTTTCTTCCTTGTGTGTTTTATATTTGTTTAGTTTGGTTGACGAAGAGCTCATCCCACCCGTTCCCTATTTAGGGTCCAGCGCTAGGGATACCTGGGGTCAGGTATCTGGCTAGGTGCATAGGTGAGAAACCTATCTAGGTTGGTTAGTGCCCTCAGGGACCAGCAGTAGGTTTGGTCAGGGGTCACCATTTTCCCTTTCCCTAGACACAGGGTTTCCCTTCTCCTTCAGCGTGCGCTTGGTACTTCCCCGTATTTAGTATGACAAGGGGTTAGTTCCCTACCTTTGAAAATGTCTTAAACAAAGGATCAGGCATGTTGAAATTCAACATGTCTGATCCTTTTTATCCCATATTTTCCGAACAAACGTCAGCCGAAAATATACAGGTATTTGGGTATATGTTTAGCCTAGAAAAAAGATGTCTCAGAGGAGATCTCATTTATATGTATAAATACATGTGTGGTCAATATAAAGGACTGGCACATGACTTATTTCTTCCAAAGACAACACTATGGACCAGGGGGCACTCACTGCGAGTGGAAGAAAAGCGATTCCGGCAGCTAAATAGGAAAGGGTTCTTTACAGTTAGAGCAGTCAGACTGTGGAATGCCGACCACAAGAGGTAGTAATGGCAGATACTATAACAGCTTTTATATCAGGGCCGATGATTTCCTCAGTACACAACATTGACGGTTATAAATGACTTAGTGATCAAATGTAGAATTGGTGGAGGAAGGTTGAACTAGATGGACCGGGGACTTTTTCTCAACCTAAGTAACTATGTAACTATGTATACCCATTTCATGTTTGATATGATTTCCACTTCTTCCTATCACATCTTCAATGCTATTTGATTGACATTTGAAGCTCATTGGAAGTTGGTATAATTTAATATATAGTGCAGAATTCTTTACAGGTCAGTATGTAAGTGATATTATGGGTAATGTTACCCAGCCTGCTCTGCATGTACTTGACTAATCGTAATTTATTTTTTGGAATTTTCCTCTTTTCTAGAATTTCCAATTGGCATGCAATAAACTAAAAATGTATCACATTATCCATTTAAAGTCTTGCTGTCTACAATAAACATTACTATTTACCTTTTGTAAAAATGTATACTGTATACGATATTTTTTATGAATGGTATTTCTTTTCATGTAGTGAGGAAGATGAAGATGACTGAAGTGAAGAAAAAATATCAAACATTTCTTCCTAGAATGTCAAAAACATTTTTAAAGGCAAGTCCATATTTTGTTATTCTTTATATGTTTCTTTGGTGATACAAGGTCTATTAATTGGATTTCAGGTACGCCGCTCATTTATATAGGGCACGCACCCAACATTAATCACAAATAATTCATATTCAACATACCTGAATATTATTACAAATGAAAGACCAGACCCATAAATATACACAGACCTCTAAACTAGTGGAGAACCTTGACGATGCACCCTTAAATAAAATCTAAATAAAGACCCCAGACCAACCAAATAAATGTTGACCCAAGACCAGATCACCTAAAATACACAACCCATAATTTATCCCCTAAAATCCAGATCCCCAGGCCAAATTCCCAAAAAGTACAGACCCCACATCACTATAAAAATACATAGCCTAAATTTTCTGAATTATAGCGCACCATTCAGCAGGATTTTCATATATAACCTAAAGCCAGTGCTATACTGGCACTATCAGGCTGATTCTATACATAACTTTTCTGGTCAGCTCGGGTGTATAGGTTTTGAAACACAAGAAAGTAAAGTTTGTAAAATCAGCAGCTTGTTGAGCGACAGCAGCTGCCGATCAGCTGATAGCTGGGGTGGGTATTCATAGTTATCCCCTCCCCCTTTTATGCTAATTCTAGTATAGAATCGATTTACTTTGTGACTAACAGGACCTGTGCTGATGTCATACGCATGTGACCAGAAGGGGCGGGGCCTCAGCCAACAGAAAAATGTTACTTCCTGGCAGCGTCGGACTGGCTACAGGAGGAATCTACAGTAATGCTAAACCTGGATTCACTTACCTGCATTGCACTTCGGAGCTCTGACCTGAAGCCTGGTCTGATCTCAGAGTTAGCAGGACTGAACCGCGAGCGCCGAGTGATTGATTCCCCGGCAATTGCGGTTTAGTTCATGGCAGCTGCGAACAGAGCCGGCTGATCTCCGGAGTTCAGGTGAGAGCACCGGAGATCAGCCCGGTCTGTCTGCAGCTGTCATGAACTGAACCGCAATCGCCGGGGAATCAATCACTCGGTGCTCGCGGTGCAGTCTAGGGTGCACTCCGGAACTCAGGTGAGAGCTCCGGAGAGCAATGCAGGTCCCTGAATTCAGACCTGGAGATTCTTCCGGTAGCCAGTCCGATGCTGCTTCCTGGTATAAGCTCAATCTGCGCAAGCACTGACTCCGGGCGCCATTTCTTTGAAGCCTGACAGATTCTGGATGCTCCTGCCTCACAGTGCCCGCAGCGAGCATTCGGCACAGCCACTGCACCACTTGCAGAATCGCCCTATTCCAGCACTGCCCCTGCCTCCTGTGACCTCGCTCCACCACCGCTGCCCCCCCCCAGTAAGTTACCACTGGATTATAAAACGGACCCGATATGTTTTTTTTCCCTTTTTCTCCCTCTAAAATTTGGGATGCATCCTATAAAACGAAATATATGGTAGATCAATCTCATCAAGTTTTCTGATCCATTTAATAATGTATGGAGTTTGTATTGTGAAATTTGGTGACTTATCCTCGAATTGTTACAGTAGTTGCACACTGCTATACATTAAGGCCACGTCTCACTAAGCGACATCACTAGCGACATCGCTGCTGAGTCACGGTTCTTGTGACGTAACAGCGATCTTGCTAGCTGTGTGTGACATCCAGCAATGACCTGGCCCCTGCTGTGAGGTCGTTGGTTGTTGCTGAATGTACTGGACCATTTTTTGGTTGTTGCTGTCCCGCTGTGAAGCGCACATCGCTGTGTGTGACCGCAAGAGAGCAACAACTGAATGTGCAGGGAGCAGGGATCCGGCTTCTGCGGACGCTGGTAACCAAGGTAAATATTAGGTAACCAAGCAAAGCATTTTCTTGGTTACCCCATATTTACCTTGGTTACCAGCGTCCGCAGCTTCTAGAAGCCGGCTCCTTGCACACATAGCCATGGTACACATCGGGTAACTATAAGCAAAGCGCTCTGCTTAGTAACTCGTTGTGTACTATGATTATGAAGCACAGCGTCATTACACAGGTGGCTGGTGGCTGATCTCTGATCGCTGTGGAGATCTGCCTGTTTGACAGCTCACCAGCGACCCGTGTAGCGACGCTCCATCGATCCCTGCCAGGTCACATCGCTGGAGCGTTGCTTAAGGACATGCCACACACAACAACAGTGACCACAACGTCGCTGCTAAGTCACCATTTTCTGTGACGTAGCAGCGACCATCGCTGTGTGTGACATCCAGCAACGACCTGGCCCCTGCTGTGAGGTCGCCGCTCATTGCTGAATGTCCTGGTTCATTTTTTGCTCGTTGCTCTCCCGCTGTGAAGCACACATCGCTGTGTGTGACAGTGAGAGAGCGACAAACTGAATGTGCAGGGAGCCGGCGTCTGACAGCCTGCGGTAAGCTGTAACCAAGGTAACTATCGGGTAACCAAGGGAAGCCCTTTCCTTGGTTACCCAATATTTACCTTGGTTACTAGCGTCCGCCGCTCTCACGCTGTCAGTGTCGGCTCCCTGCTCCCTGCACACGTAGCCAGAGTACACATCGGGTAAATAAGCAAAGGTTTGCTTATTAACCCGATGTGTACTCTGGCTAGGAGTGCAGGGAGCCAGTGCTAAGCGGTGTGCGCTTGTAACCAAGGTAAATATCGGGTAACCAAGAGAAGTGCTTTCCTTGGTTACCCGATATTTACCTTAGTTACCAAGAGCAGCATCGCTTCCATGCGTCACTGCTGGCTGGGGGCTGGTCACTGTTCGCTGGTGAGATCTGCCTGTTTGACAGCTCACCAGCGACCATGTAACGACGCAGCCACGATCCTGATAAGGTCAGATCGTCGTCGTGATCGCTGCTTTAGTGTGACGGTACCTTTAGAGGGACACTAAATTGGAAGCCCGTGTTATCAACACTTATTGGGAACCGTCTGTTCTCTGAAGGAATCAAGTCATGCGCATTCCACTGATAATTAACATTCACAAACTCCTGAATGAAATGTAAACTAAGGCCATGTGCGCACTAGAAAGTTCCTTTTTCTTAATGAAAATGTGGACCCTCTTAAATAATCCCTCACCTGCGGTAACAAAAACGCACCAAAACCGCAGCGAAATCCGCATGCGGTTTTACCGCAGATTTGCCGCGGATTTACCGCGGATTTTCCGCAGGTTGTTCCCTGCGAATTTTTACCATTGTCTATGGCAAAAAACGCAGGTACCTGCGGAAAAGAAATGACATGCACATTAGTTCCGCAGCGGATAATCCGCGAGTAAATCCGCAGGTATAAAAAAACGCAGTGTGCGCACAACATTTTTTAAAACTCATAGGATTTGCTGCAGCAATATTACACATTTTCTACGGCAAATCCGTGGCAAATTCCGTGGTAAATCTGCAGCGTGCGCACAGGGCCTAAAATGTTTTATACTGAGCAGTCCAAATATAGACTGGATTTCCCCAACGCTCGTTGTCTTTTCATTTGACACCCCATATAACAGTTTACTTTACACGATTGGAGCTATTTAGAGTCTCGCGAATTAAAGAGCTGTAACACACAGTAAACTTTATCAGACGTGATAACACGATTCCTCCACTTAGTGCAGCGCTCATGAATTATACATGGGGTCCTATTCTTTCCACTACGTATATACCACAATAGGAAAAAATAAAATAAAATATAGAACGTCGATGATTAGATCCGCGGAGCGTTGTCACACGCGCCTTCACCCTTCAGTCTTCGCTGATGCTTCTTCATATTGGATCCACTCTAGCCTAAGAAGACATGATATAGTCTTATGTACCCAGAAGCAAACAATACAATGGGAAACATTCCCTATCAGCACCACCCAGGCCTGCATTACTGCCGGTAATATAGAACGAGTACACTGCCTCTATGAATCACATTGCAAAGAAAAATGGCATGGCTGTGCGGGTTATAGCTTATTTTATGCTGATGATTTCAAGCCAGTGATCTGTCTGTTCAGTTCCTCTAATTTAGCATGCAGATAAATGAAAATCTGGCCAAAAAGAAATATATTTCCCAAGACTCATTTTTTATAATACTGAATTAAATAATTGGGAAACCGGAGATTGCTTTCTTAAAGGAATTTTTCACCAGTTTTTTGCTACCTCTTCTGAGGGCAGAATAATACAGTAAAAGAGACCCTGATTCCAACAATATATCACTTAGATTACTGGGTGCAGCAGTTGTGATACAATCAGAGTTTTACATGTTACATGTAGCAGAGATCAGAAAGCTAACTCCGCCCACACTAGACTCTCTATGTACATTGTATAATGACATTAAGCTGCTCATCAATGCTGGGGGTGTGATTGGACCGGGAAAACATGTGGGCAGCTAGTCCAACAGTAATAATCTCCTGCTGATAGAACACTGTAAAACAGCAGCACACATCCTAATAGTAACAGATCCCTGAAATCAGTGCATCAGCCCCTACCTTATTCTATCTTCAGATTACATAGCAAAAACCTGCTGACACATTCTTTTTAAAAGAAATCAGTCAACATTTTTGTTTCCAACTAATCTAAATGGGACTTTACACGCAGCAATATCGCAGGTGAAAGCACCCGCCCCCGTCGTTTGTGTGTCACAGGCAAATCTCTGCCCGTGGTGCACAATATCGTTAGGAGCCATTACACATACCTGCCTAGCGACGTCGCTGTAGCCGGCGAACCGCCTCCTTTCTAAGGGGGAGGAGGGACGTTCGGCGTCACTAAGCGGCCGCCCAATAGATGCGGAGGGGTGGAGATGAGAGGCCGTAACATCCCGCCCACCTCCTTCCTTCCTCATTGCCAGCGGCCGCAGGTAAGCTGCAGTTCGTCGTTCCTGAGGTGTCACATGTAGCGATGTGTGCTGCCGCAGGAACAACAAACAACCTGCGTCCTCAAGAATCAACGATTTTTTGAAAATGAACGACGTGTCAACGATGGACGATTTGGTGAGTATTTTCCATCGTTAACGGTCGCTCGTTGGTGTCACACGCAACGACGTCGCTAACGATGCCAGATGTGCGTCACGGAATCCGTGACCCCGGCGATATATCGTTAGATACGTCATTGCATGTAACGGGGCCTTTAGAGTATCATGAAGCAAAGTCAGTGATCCTGAAGATTATAGTGATGTGTCACTGACTGGGCTGATTGCTGTAATTTTGACAAAATCACTGCTTTATCTACAGCAGATTATCACCAGAGGACTAGCTAACCTGCTGCCAGGTAGTCCAAACTCACCTCCATCACTGATTGGTGGCTTTTTGCCTATGCAGAGTGCATGAAGAAAGCTGCCAATCAGATGTATGGGCAGAGAACTGGTAGATCTGCAGATAATACAGTGATTTTATCAAAACAAATCTCTCTGTCTCTCCCTCTGTTTGTCTCTCAGTCTGTCTTTCTCTCTGTCTGTCTCTCTCTGTGTCTCTCCCTCTGTTTGTCTCAGTCTGTCTTTCTCTCTGTCTGTCTCTCTCTGTGTCTCTCCCTCTGTTTGTCTCTCAGTCTGTCTTTCTCTCTGTCTCTCTGTCTGTCTCTCTCTGTCTCTCTCTCTGTTTGTCTCTCAGTCTGTCTTTCTCTCTGTCTCTCTGTCTGTCTCTCTCTCTGTTTGTCTCTCAGTCTGTCTTTCTCTCTGTCTCTCTGTCTCTCTCTCTGTGTCTCTCCCTCTGTTTGTCTCTCAGTCTGTCTTTCTCTCTGTCTCTCTGTCTGTCTCTCTCTGTGTCTCTCCCTCTGTTTGTCTCTCAGTCTGTCTTTCTCTCTGTCTCTCTGTCTGTCTCTCTCTCTGTTTGTCTCTCAGTCTGTCTTTCTCTCTGTCTCTCTGTCTGTCTCTCTCTGTCTCTCTCTCTGTTTGTCTCTCAGTCTGTCTTTCTCTCTGTCTCTCTGTCTGTCTCTCTCTGTGTCTCTCCCTCTGTTTGTCTCTCAGTCTGTCTTTCTCTCTGTCTCTCTGTCTGTCTCTCTCTCTGTTTGTCTCTCAGTCTGTCTTTCTCTCTCTCTGTCTGTCTCTCTCTGTGTCTCTCCCTCTGTTTGTCTCTCAGTCTGTCTTTCTCTCTGTCTCTCTGTCTGTCTCTCTCTGTGTCTCTCCCTCTGTTTCTCTGTCTGCCTCTTTCTCTGTCTTTCTTGGTCTGTCTTTGTTTCTCTCTCTCTATTCATCTCCATGTCTGTCTCTCTCTCCCTGTCTACCTCTCTATCTCTCTTTTTCTGTCTTCGTCTCTCCATTGATATCATATCACCTCACACATAAGCTTCTTATACTAAAAATGTCCTTTGTTCCTATAGAAACCAATCACAGCTCCTATTAATAAACTGTAGCTCCCAGCTCCATTCACTTTAATGGAGGCAGGTTTTTTGGCTAATAACTGTAAAGCGTGGGGTTAAATTTTCCCCTCAAAACATCAAATAAGGCAGCTGTGCAAAATTTTGTGATTGTAAATGCGACGGTGCATGTACTGTACATACACACATACGTACTGTACATACACACACACATGTACTGTACATACACACACACATACTGTACATACACATACATACTGTACATACGCACACACACATACTGTACATACGCACACACACATACTGTACATACACACACGTACTTTATATACACACACACACGTACTGTACATACACACACACGTACTGTATATACACACACACGTACTGTACATATACACACGTACTGTACATACACACACACACACATACTGTACATACACATACACACATACATACACTTATTTTTATATCTTAGATTGCAGCAGAAATCCAGCTAGCTATGGATTGTGCTCAGCTCCTATAGGGTACTTTACACGCTGCGACCTCGCTAGCGAGATCACTAGCGAGCGTGCCCGCCCCTGTCGATTGTGCGACACAGGCAAATCGCTGCCCATGCCGCACAACATCGCTTATCCCAGTCACACGCACATACCTTCCCTGCGACATCGCTCTGGCCGGCGATCCACCTCCTTTCTAAGGAGGCGGTTCGTTCGGCGTCACAGCGACGTTACACGGCAACCGTCCAATAGAAGCGGAGGGGCGGAGATGAGCGGGACGTAACATCCCGCCCACCTCCTTCCTTCCTTCTTTTTCGGTGGACGCAGGTAAGGAGATGTTTGTCGTTCCTGCGGTGTCACACACAGCGATGTGTGCTGCGGCAGGAACGACGAACAACATCGTACATGCAGCAGCAACAATATTAAGGAAAGGAGCGACGTGTCAACGATCACCGATTTTGCAATCGTTGATCGTCGCTCCTTGGTGTCACACGTTGCGATGTCGCTACCAGCGCCAGATGTGCGTCACTAACGACGTGACCCCGATGATTTATCAGTAGCTATGTCGCAGCGTGTAAAGCCCCCTTATGCACTTTCCATACCTCCCCTGTGATTGCTGGATGTTGGGAAGTGGTCAAATAGGAAATTAGTAAGTTACTAGGAGCAGTTTATTTGGTCATTTGGAAACAATAATTGATGCGAACTGAACAGGATCTTGAATCCCATTTACATTTTGGACTCATGCATATAATAATGCTGTGTGCACTGATCCTATATAGTGGCCATATTATCAACCAGTAGACACTCTATGTACTGCCATATCGAGCCTTCAAACATACTTATATAATACAACAATCAATAGATTATACCACACTTTTTGTCCACACAGAATCAATGAGAATAAACATTTGAATGTCTAAAAACCACCTATGATTTTTGCCTCCAGTCTATAACTGTTCCTTTTTCCTGCTCTTCATTGTGTACAACGTGTTCCCAGACTATGTTTTAACCGGATTCCAATAAAAAGTTTTTTTTATATATTTTTATATCAGTGCTGAGCCCACTTTTTTCTATTCACTCTTTATAACTGTTCCTTACCCACAAAAAATGTAACCAAAAATTCTATAGAATAAAGCCTTCACTGGACATGTCTCTTTTTTAATCTTTAGTGTAACATTGACTCTCATGTCCCATTTTTTTCTCTTTGATAAGTCCTCAGGACCTCAGTTTTCTACTGGATACTGGAATCCCATTTTTCAGGACTTCATTGACTGACCCATTTCTTAGTTCTTATAGGTAATCTGTCATCAGGTTTTTGATATGTAATCCGAGAGAAGCATGATGTAGGGGCTGAGACCCTTATTCCAGTGATGTCACTTACTGAGCTGTGTTCTGCTCTTTTAATACAACCAGTGTTTTCTCAACAGGAGATTATCACTGCAGGCCAACTGGTCCAACCCCGTGCCCAGCACTAATTAGCATATTTTTGTCACTATACATTATATAGTGTGGGCAGGGTTATGCACACATCAACAATTGAGCTCTGCTACATCGGCAACAGAGAAAACTGATGTTTCTATCACAACTGCTGCACCCAGTAAACTAAGTGACATCACTGGAATCAGGGTCCCTGTACCTACATTATGCTGCTGTCACGTTACATAGTAAAAACTTGCTGCTAACAAATTTATGTAAAAAAAATCTACCTGGATAATTTCTATAAGAATATATTTACAATTTATTTATTTATTGTTTTTTTCTTTAAATGATGGTAATGGTTCAATGAAATCTTTTTAAAATAATTTTTATCATAATTTATTTTTTTTTTTCAGGAACTTTTTAGTCCGAAGATTTAAAGGAGAAAGACGCCGAGAAGAAAAACCCTCAACAGAAGCAATGGGTTTCCGAGACAAGAAGAAAATGCATGAAATGGCTAAATAGCAGGGTTCATACATCTGTAGCAAACGGTGCAATACATTTCACTCAGATACAAATGGATCCATTTACGGTAGCTCATTATTGTAGAATCCGGGATAAAATTGTAGCCCTAAGTTCTATAATATAAGCTATGCTGAATTGTTAGTTGTCAGTTGTGATTATCATGTATTCAGCTTATTTCACTTTAAGTTTGTTTTTTCACATTTTGCTCTTTTTTTATGCCCCATAAAGCAAAGGCGAATCTAGGTTTTCCGGCACTCAGGGCAAAAATTTTATTTGCCCCCTCTCATATGCGGTATGAGTAGTCGTCATGTGACCGATTGCTCATATGTGATTTGCAGACTTACCGTCATGTGCCAATGAGCCGCTCATCTCTCAATGTTCACTGAAAAACTACAGCTCCTCCTTCATTGAGAAAAGCAGGAAGAAAAGCTGAATGAAAATCGCATATGAAAACTGTTGGAACCAGCAAGCAGAGCGGAATCTTTACAGTGGGTATATTACACAGTATTAGGATTGGGCATGTTACAGTGCTTAATATGTGATGACTGTTGGAATCAGCAAGCAGAGCTGAAGCTTTACAGTGAGTATATTACACATTGTTAAGACTGGGCATGTTACAGTGCTTAATATGTAGTGACTGATGGAACCAGCAAGCAGCGCTGAAGGTTTAGGGTATGGTTCCACTTGCGTATAGCTTCCAATGCGAGAACTTCCCTACACTGTTCAGTCTTTATAACATGCCCCCTCATCACACTCCCCCTTCGGCCTAAGTCACACGGCATGAAAATTGTAGCGATTGGGATGCGATAAAACATCGCATTCCACTCGGACCAATATTAGCCTGTGTGTCAGCACACATGAACGATTATTTTCTCAGCCATGATCGGACCGAAAAAAATATCGCAGCATGCTGCGACTGTAATGCGATGCTTGTATCTCTCGCACCCATTCAAGTCTATGGGGTGAGAGAAAAATCACACTGCACTTGCAGTACACCGGTGTACTATGAGTGCACGGCAAGAATGGCAATAGCCGGCAATGGAGGAGAGAGGGAGATAAATCCCTCCCCTCCACAGCACCGTCCGTCCCCTCCTCAGAGCCGGCCCACCCCTCCTCAGAGCCAGCCTGCCCCCCGCATGATCGGACCTCAGTCGCAGTGACACTCGAATGGCACTCGGCTCCTGCTGTGCTGCCAGCATGAGCTGAGTGTCATGCGAGGATCGCAGTAGTCCCCCATGTGGCCCCGTCTTTTTGGCATACTGTCCCCTCCTGGCTGTGCCCCTACACTGTCCCCCTATGCTAATCAACTCTATACCACCCCCTGACACACACTATGCAGTTTCTATTATGTGCCCCCTAACACTTTTCTCCCCCTATACTGTCTCCTCACATTATTGACCTCAAAAGCCTCCTCACACATTTCCCCCTCCCTCATACTGTTTCATCCCCACTAACTATAGTGTCTCCTGATATATTTACCCCTTCACTCCCCATACTGTCTCCTCACACATACCCTCTTGCTCCCCATACTGTGTTTGCCAAAATCCCCCCTCGCTCCCCATGTTGAGTCCGCTCTCATCACCCCTTTGTTCACCATACTGTGTCCTCGTTCACGCCCTCTGTCACTTCCCAAACTGTGTCGTCAAATTCTGCCCCCCCCCGCTCCCTATTCTGTATCAGCACCCATCTTCTCCTCACTCCTCATTCTGTGTCAGCACCTATCCCCTCTTGCTCACCCAAATTATGTCCTCAAACAACCCCTACAATTACAATAAATCTTCGGTGTCTTCAGCTCCATTGGAGCACTTACTCTCAATGATGTGTGTGCCTCTGCGTCGCTGACGGTTGATGTTAGCAGCATGATCAACCGGGGAGGCACCGCACACATCGCTGGAACAGCGCACACTCTGGGGGGTAGTATGGGCTGTTCTTATTTTACATGGGGGAACATAGTGATTGAGATGGGGTTGTCCGAATAGTGGATAACCCTTTTAACTTTTGCATTTAGGCAACAATTGAACAATAAAACTTTCTGTGTGAAGGTGTACATGGCCTTTAAATTATTATTTTTAGTAAAGCTGTACATAAATTCTCCTGTTTTGTATCTCTCCCAATTTGTGCCCTATGGTGGCCTAAGGTCAGGATAATTGGACGATGAATCTAGGGTGCAACGTATTTATCTAAAACCAGCCCAGAACTATGAAACTTGGTTCAAACTTACTATTTCTTCAGGCCCACAAGCATGGCAATATGGCTGACAGTGTAATATCCCTATTTGCAATTAAAATGAACATTTCTTGATTCCGTAATGAATAAATGTGATTTTTTTTTTGTCCCTGGTCTGTAACTGATATTTGAAAAGAATCTGGTATCTCAGTCATGTGCACACCGATGATTTCATTTGGTGTACAGAAGCAAAAAAGTTAAGACTTTGGGAATGAATCAAATCATCTGCTCAGTGAAGGCCTGATGGCGCAGATTAAGATATCAGAAATGAGTGATGATAATCTAATTAACCTTGAGTTTCTCAACTCCTCCAAGTCATTTTTCACTAAATGCAAGGAAGCAGGTGGTGTCTGGATTTTGATTTTAGGATTTATTCAGGGTAGAGACTGAACAGTTTTTTTAGCAGTAATAAATTTGGGTTAAAATGCTAGAAATACTTTACAAACTCTTCACACCAACTCCAGAAATATGAATATGTGTCACCCAGGGTTATGGGGTACTCGGTCCCAGGCGGTATATAACTGGGGAATGTCAATTTGGTGACCCTTGCCCGGTTCCGTGCCCTGGGTGCTTTTTGAAAAGGGGAATATTTACAGGGAATGGTTGAATAAAGTCTATACGTGACGCCACTTGCGAGTTGCGGCTATGTGGATGAAGCCGCCGCTGCACAGTTTTCACTACTGGGGCTGGATGTTAGGCCCTTCGCAAGCAGGGCCGGGCCCCAGAGGATAGGTGATGTACATAGGTGAGATAGGTGGAGGGGTGTTGAGAGAAGTTAGGCCACAACGGGAGTTTCAGTGTAACTGGTTCTTTTTACTCACTGCAAGCTGGTAACTGGTCACCCGAGGCTGGCTGGTCTTAACCGCAGGTCCCCTTAGTCCCAGTGCTGGTTTAGTGACCTGGTGGCTTCTTTCCCCTGCACCTGTCTTTGGTTGGTGGGTCCTCGTGGCTTGGAGTGGCTGGGGGTCCCCTCCTGGTTGTCTTCTTCAGCAGTCCGTATGACGGTAGCGTGAACCCTGTGGGGTTGGAGTCTCTGGTCCTGTCCCCGGTTCTCCCTTTGCTACTGAGTCCCGAACTTCAAGGTCAGTGAGGTCCTTGATAAAAACTGCCCTCAATGTGCAGATTTTATCAGGTCTGCCTGCAGCGTTTTCCTGACCTAGGGTTCTGTACCCCGTTGGTGCGTAGTTCCGGAGGCACTCCACTGTACTCCACCGGCAACCAAACGTCTGGGCCCTCAGGTCACTGTTCACTCCTGTCAGTCCGTCTGCTCACTTTCACTGTCTCCGACTAACTACTCTGTCTGTCACTGCCCACAGTCTGCCCCTCCCACCTGGTCATCTATTGGACTGGCTCCACCTCTAAGCGACCATCCATTGTTCCAATCCTAGACTTGTACCATTCTATGGGGGATGTCTGGGGAAAAACAGGGATTATCTGGAGTGTTTGGTTGTTACCGGCACTGGTCTTCCAGGTCCCTATGGGGTAGGCCCTGCATCATGGTGGGGATGCAGTACCTTGTAGCTCCCTGATCTCCAGGGGCGCTACATATAAGTTTGAGAGTTATCATTATTTTGTCACAAAATATGCCTTAAATGTCTGATAAATGTGGGTGTGATCTGTACAAATCTTAAAAATGGGACCATGTTTCATCTCTAAAAATAAAAAGTTGACTATGGAAGATGATCGAATAAGCAAAGATTCAAATTCGGCAAATATCTCAAATTTAACATGGAAATTCGATTTATATCAAAGTTATTCAATGCAAATTAAATGTTCCGTATTATGCTGTGGGGTCAGGGGATAGAAAACAAAGATAAAAGTTAGCTAACCAGTTAAGGGGGCTTTACACGCTACGACATCGCTAATGCGATCTCGTTGGGGTCACGGAATTTGTGACACACATCCGGCCGCATTAGCGATGCCGTTGCGTGTGACACCGATGAGCGATTTTGCATCGTTGCAAAAACGTGCAAAATTGCTCATCGGTGACATGGGGGTCCATTCTCAAAAATCGTTACTGCAGCAGTAATGAGGTTGTTCCTCGTTCCTGTGGCAGCACACATCGCTCCGTGTGAGACCGCAAGAACGAGGAAGCTCTCCTTACCTGCCTCCCGGCCGTTATGCGGAAGGAAGGAGGTGGGCGGGATGTTACGTCCCGCTTATCTCCACCCCTCCGCTTCTATTGGGCGGCCGCTCAGTGACGTCGCTGTGACGCCGCACGGACCCTTAGAAAGGAGGCGGTTCGCCGGTCACAGCGACGTCGCCGGGCAGGTAAGTATGTGTGACGGGTCTGGGCGATGTTGTGCGGCACGGGCAGCGATTTGCCCGTGTCGCGCAACAGATGGGGGCGGGTACCCACACTAGCGATATCGGGACCGATATCGCAGTGTGTAAAGCCCGCTTTAGTTGTCCCAAAGGCTCTGAGGTCCGCTGTGTGGTCCTCCGCGCCTCTTCTTTTTGCATTCTCCCATCATACACATCTTTTTCAGCCTCCTTCATTTTGGACCTTGGCTTCCAGTGCAACTAGACCTTTGAGATCCCTGCATGCCATCACACATCATGTTGTTATGACATTATGATGTTCATTGGTCGATGTCTAGTCAGCACCTTGGAGGATGCGCATTGTGTCATCACGACATGTGCCGCTATGGCAAGGTGGATGTATGTTGTGTCATCATAACTACAAACCACATACAGCTGCAAGCTAACATGCCAGCAATGAATAAGGGAACTCTGGAATTGCATTACTGCTACAGCGATATTTTAAAAAAGAGAAATTTAGCTTATGTATTGGCCAATGAATCTGTGCCCAATAACCACGACAAGGTGATCTCTATATATCGAGACACCAACTTGAAATGCCTCTATCTGGGTTAAAAGCCTACATGTAGCATCCAGCCATAAAGGGGAATGAACACAGCCTGGTTACAGGGCAGAGTGCTCAATTAGGAAGAATTGCACTACAAATATATCAAAAAGACTGACCCGCACATCCAACAGGTGTGAACAGGTGCTAGCTAAAAACACATTATAACTACAAAATGCATACAGCTGCATGCTAAAATGCTAACAACTGAGCACCCGAGCATGGTAGTGCTCACTCATGACTAACCACAAGTACCAAGCACCTGAGCATGGTAGTGTTCGCCCATAACTATTTACGAGTACCGAGTACCCGAGCATGGTAGTGCTCGCTCATCACTAGTTACTAGTACTGAGCACCAGAGCATGGTAGTGCCCGCTCATCACTAGTTACGAGTACCGAGCACCTGAGCATGGTAGTGCTCGCTCATCACTAGTTACTAGCACCGAGCACCCGAGCATGGTAGTGCCCGCTCATCACTAGTTACGAGTACCGAGCACTCGAGCATGGTAGTGCTCACTCATCACTAGCTAGAAGACTCGAGCACCTGAGCATGGTAGTGCTCGCTCATCACTAGTTACGAGTACTAAGCACCCAAGCATGACAGTGCCCGCTCATCACTAGTTACGAGTACTGAGCACCTGAGCATGGTAGTGCTCGCTCATCACTAGTTACGAGTACTGAGCACCCAAGCATGGTACTGCTCACTCATCACTAGTTACGAGTACCGAACACCCGAGCATGGTAGTGCTCGCTCATCACTAGTTATGAGTACTGAGCACCTAAGCATGATAGTGCCCGCTCATCACTAGTTACGAGTACCGAACACCCGAGCATGGTAGTGCTCGCTCATCACTAGTTATGAATACTGAGCACCTAAGCATGATAGTGCCCGCTCATCACTAGTTACGAGTACTGAGCACCCGAGCATGGTAGTGCTCGCTCATCACTAGTTACGAGGACTGAGCACTCGAGCATGGTAGTGCTCGCTCATCACTAGTTACGAGTACTGAGCACCTGAGTATGGTAGTGCCCACTCATCACTAGCTACGAGTACTGAGCACCTGAGCATGGTAGTGCTCACTCATCACTAGTTACGAGTACTGAGCACCCGAGCATGGTAGTGCTCACTCATCACTAGTTACGAGTACTGAGCACCCGAGCATGGTAGTGCCCGCTCATCACTAGTTACGAGTACTGAGCACCCGAGCATGGTAGTGCTCACTCATCACTAGTTACGAGTACTGAGCACCTGAGCATGGTAGTGCTCACTCATCACTAGTTACAAGTACTGAGCACCTGAGCATGGTAGTGCCCGCTCATCACTAGTTACGAGTACTGAGCACCCGAGCATGGTAGTGCCCGCTCATCACTAGTTACGAGTACTGAGCACCCGAGCATGGTAGTGCCCGCTCATCACTAGTTACCAGTACTGAGCACCTGAGCATGGTAGTGCCCGCTCATCACAAGTTATGAATACCGAGCACCCAATATTCTGAATTGTTGGAGTCCCCAGTAATGGAATTTCACTGTATAAATTATTTTTCAGTCCTCCCACTTGGTGGAGAAGTAGTTAATAGTTAAAATGAACCTCTTGCGCCTGTCATTCCTCGGTGCTCTGGAAATGATGAACATTGTTGAAAATACCCAGCGCTGTCTTACAGTAAGGCAACGTATGAAAGCATTGAGACATCTTCCATATTTTTGCACAGAAACGCCGCCACACTTGTAGTGCAATGTATCTGTCTGGACATCTTTGTTAAAATATAATTCTCAATGTGCAGTTGTGGAAAGTAATGTAAGAAAAGCCAATACAGCGAGTAACTCAAGACTGCAGCAGGGGAAGCAACTTGTGAAGGTCAAGTAGGGCGCCTAGAGGGACTTGTTCTGAGCTAACAGATGAGGCTGCAAGGCAAACTACAGCGGAGATTTGAGAACATACGGCGTAAGAGTGGAGATGTGCTATGTACTGTATGAAGTTTGGATGGCCAGGTTTTCACAAGTATCAAGTTAGCTAAATGTCTAAAATATGCCAGCGATCAACATTAACGTTGGAAAGAACACTAAACCTAAACATATATTCAAATGAAACAATAAATATAGTAATACTAAGTTTGCACAATGAGTTTTTGGTAAAAAATTTTATGTTGCATATTTTTTGCTATGCACTATAATCGCAGCGTCTTACAATTCCAGCAAAGTCGATGGACTCCATAGAAATCTCCTGCCCACAGGGTTTCTTTTTTACGCAGCGTAAATTGACCTGTAGAAAAAAAAACAGTTAAAAAACACATATGCATTTTTGGCGCATTATCGTTGCTGAATTAAACAAAAAATGCAAGTAATTCACACAGGAATGTATCAATAAAGTTTTATCAAAGCCAAAAACCAGGAATTATAGTAAGGGAGGTGGACTGCTGCTGTCACGTTCCTTCCCCTGAAAACACTAGAGATGATCGAATACCTCAATTATTCGGCTTTGAGAATATGCGACGAATAGGTCGCTGCTATGCGAATATTCGATGCGCAATGTAATGCGGGCGTGACACGAGACGATCTATCATGTGATATGCCGGCGGAGGTCACGGTTTTTGTGACGCACATCCGGCATCGTTTACGACATCGCCCCTTGTGACACCTACGAGCGAAGAACGTTCGCAAATCGTGTATCATTGAAAAAAAATATTTATTTTTCTTTGCGCCGATTGTTCATCGTACCCGGGGCAGCACAAATCGCTCCGCGTGACACCCCTGGAATGATGAACACAGCTTACCTGCATCCCGCGGCTCCCGCCGGCTATGCGGAAGGAAGGAGGTGGGTGGGATGTTTACGTCCCGCTCATCTCCGCCCCTCCGCTTCTATTGGCCGGCCGCTGTGTGACGTCGCTGTGACGCTGAACGTCCCTCCCACTCCAGGAAGTGGATGTTCACCGCCCACAGCGAGGTCGCTCAGCAGGTAAGTACGTGTGACGGCGGTTTAATGACTTTGTGCGCCACGGGCAACTAATTGCAATCGCACGATAGATCGTACCGTGTGAAGCCCGCATAAGTCTATGGGAAGCCCGAATAGTTCCGAATTGTTGTTACTCGGGCTTCCCATAGACTTACATTGCACATCGAATATTCGAAGTATTCGATCATCCCTAGAAGACACCAATCGAATCATTAGATTGTCATGTAGTGTAGTGTGAATTATGTCTTGCGTCTTTGTGAATTGTAATGTACTGTAATCTGTGATCTATAGTGATGTGATGTAAGCTATATTATACGGTAAGATAATATTTTATTATGTAAACTGTATAGGATGTGTATAGGAAGTTAGCAAATTATAGGGTAAGTAGTAGTTAAGTGTCGGGACTATCCACTATGGGAGGAGTTAATTGAGAGGGAAAGTGACGATATCCTTTTAGTGAGTTAGTGTCACGCAGATCTTTTGTTATTAGGAGACCTGTGATACATTTGGGCCCTGAGTCTCACTTTGCCTTGTGAGACACTGGAGATTAAACATATTTTCCTTTCTTTTGGTGCATCAAGGGTTAATGTCAATTTTCCTTGCCAGTAGCTTCTGATTACTCCTCTCCTCAGGTATATCTGGTTTGTGATCACTCCCATCCCCTATAAGTAGTCACATTTCCCAATAGAGGCCACTGGTTATTCTGAATCCATTCTGAAGCTAAGCCTTGAGGTGAAAGGAGCTGCTGGAGTCCTTATGGTTAGAAGCGGTGTAGTCTGAAGTCCTGGTGTCTGACTGCAGCCGCAAAGGTGGACCTTATCCTTTTGTTGATTTCCCTGTCTATCTTTCCTTCTCTTCTGTGTTGATTAGTGCAGCAGTGGGACTAGTTTCTCTTACCTGCCATCTCACTAGCCAGGGTGTTTGCAGGGCTAGTGCGGGTCTAGGTATCCAACTCGCAATGGGTTGAAACAACCCTTATAGGGATGCTAGGGAGCTCAGGAGGTTTTCCTATACCCCTCTCCCTAGCAACAGGGCCAACCATTGTTAAAGTGTACCCCTGGTTTGTTGTGTGTTTCGCTATGCGCTATACATCCCCTAGTCAATCGTGAAAGTTAGTGAAGATCTTGTGACTGATAGATACAGATGGATAGTCTGTAGGTCATGAAGGTCGAATGAAGTGGGTGACTTTTGCTGGCAAATGAGATAGCATGATCCTTAAGGTCCAGTCACACTAAGCAACTTACCAGCGATCCCAACAACGATAGGGATCGCTGGTAAGTTGCTAGGAGGTTGCTGGTGAGCTGTCACACTGCGACGCTCCAGCGATCCCACCAGCAACCTGACCTGGCAGGGATCGCTGGAGCGTGGCTACACGAGTTGCTGGTGAGCTCACCAGCAACCAGTGACCAGCCCCCAGTCTCCTAGTTACAGCACACATCAGGTTAATTAACCCGATGTGTGCTGCAGCTAAATGTGCACAGAGCAGGGAGCAGCGCACAATGCTTAGCGCTGGCTCCTTGCTCTCCTAGTTACAGCACACATCGGGTTAATTGCCTGATGTGTGCTGCAGCTAAATGTGCACAGAGCAGGGAGCAGCGCACAATGCTTAGCGCTGGCTCCTTGCTCTCCTAGTTACAGCACACATCGGGTTAATTACCTGATGTGTGCTGCAGCTACATGTGCACAGAGCAGGAGCCGGCACTGACAGTGAGAGCGGCGGAGGCTGGTAACAAAGGTAAATATCGGGTAACCAAGGACAGGGCTTCTTGGTTACCCGATGTTTACATTAGTTACCAGCCTCAGCAGAAGCCGGCTCCTGCTGCCTGCACATTTAGTTGTTGCTGTCTCGCTGTCACACACAGCGATCTGTGCTTCACAGCAGGACAGCAACAACTAAAAAATGGCCCAGGACATTCAGCAACAACCAACGACCTCACAGCAGGGGCCAGGTTGTTGCTGGATGTCACACACAGCAACATCGCTAGCAACGTCACAAAAGTTGTTCGTTACCAGCGATGTTGCTAGCGATGTTGCTTAGTGTGACGGGGCCTTTAACTACCAACCAAGACATGGAATGCTTGAAAATGCTGAAGATCAGCGTCCATACCGAGTTACCTCATTTGGAAGGGTCCGGAGGACAGAACTTTAGTGACCAGTCCCCTAACCATAAAGGTAATGGGTTAATCTTAACTGGAGTGTGAACAAAATCGGCTTTCAATGGAGTTGCTAATTTTCTACCCAGTGTGAGCCATTCAAACACTGCAAGCAGCTCGCATTGGGTCAAGCACAGCGATGCTCGATCGATTGGTTAGCATATGTACAGCACCAGAACTCTGAACGCTAAGGCGGGCTTTGCACACTGCGACATCGCAGGTGCGATGTCGGTGGTGTCAAATTGAAAATGACGCACTTCCGGCATCGCATGCGACATCGCAGTGTGTAAAGCCTAGATGATACGATTAACGAGCGCAAAAGCATCGTAATCGTATCATCGGTGCAGCGTCGGCGTAATCCATGATTACGCTGACGCAATGGTCCGATGTTGTTCCTCGCTCCTGCGGCAGCACACATCGCTGTGTGTGAAGCCGCAGGAGCGAGGAACATCTCCTACCGGCGTCACCACGGCTTCCGTAGGATATGCGGAAGGAAAGAGATGGGCAGGATGTTTACATCCTGCTCATCTCCGCCCCTCCGCTCCGATTGGCCGCCTGCCGTGTGACGTCACAGTGACGCCGCACGACCCGCCCCCTTAACAAGGAGGCGGGCCGCCGGCCACAGGGACGTCGCACGGCAGGTGAGTGTGTGTGTGAAGCTGGCGTAGCGATAATTTTCGCTACGCCAGCTATCACCACATATCGCTGCTGCGACGGGGGCGGGCACTATCGCACTCGGCATCGCAGCATCGGGCTGCGATGTCGCAGTGTGCAAAGCCCGCCTAACACTGATCTGTGATTGGTACAAACACTAAACTTTAAAATTTGGGTCTATTCATTACTAATCAGGACAAAAGGAATAGCAGGCTCCCTTATCAATCTACGGAGCTTACGTCACACTGTGGCTCCACGTTCTGCACTGTATAATATTGCTGCAATAATGTCTCTTTGTGGAAACAGGACAATTTTCAGCACAACAAATTAGAACATATAAACATATCACAGTCACAGTATATTTCTTGGTTAAAGAAAATATATGAGTGTAATGAATCACTTCTCATGTCTCATTTATTTATTGGGATTTTCGCCAACACACTGCAGCTGATCATTGAGAGTCCTAGCAATGGGACACTTGTGATTAGCAAACAGTCAGGGTACTAGAGACAACCAAAATTTAAATTGGGCTCTGATTTGCTGGAACTTGACCTGCAGATTAGATTTGGTTTGAATAAATTCAATCAAGGTTTAAAGGGAACCTGTCAGGTGCAATATGCACCCAGAATCACGGGCAGTTCTGGGTGCATATTGCTAATCCCTGCCTAACTGTCCCTGTATCTAGTAGCATAGATAAAGACATCTTTAGAAAAAATATTTCTAAAGATCCATTATGATATGCTAATGAGCGCAGGGACTAGTCACAAGGGCGTTACTTCCTGTGCTCATTCCGCCCTCTTAGCATGTTAGCACACCCACAGGGGCATGCTAACATGCTATTCAATGCCCATCGCCCAGCATCATCAGCGTTGACGTGCGTACCTGTGTCCGCTGTCATTGCCTCCGACGCCAGGCAGTAGGCATGATCAGAATTCTGGGCACTTCCGGTCATGTGCACTAGACCTCTCTGAAGCTGAGAAGTGTACACCCGGCTTCAGAGTGAGCATGACCGGAAGTGTGGTGACTTTTGATCATGCACACTACTCTACGTTTCATGGGGTGACAACGGACACAAGTACACATGTCATTGCTGATGACGCTGGGCGATGGGCATTGAATAGCATGTTAGCACACCCCTGTGGATGTGCTAACATGCTAGGAGGGCGGAATCAGCGCAGGAACTAACGCCCTTGTGACTAGCCGCTGTCCTCATTAGCATATAATAAAGGATCTTTAGAAATTCTTTTTCTGAATATCACTTTATGTATGGTACTAGATATAGGGATAGTTAGGTAGGGATTAGCAATATGCACTCAGAACTGCTCATGGTTCTGGGTGTATATTGCACCTGACAGTTTCCTGTGATGCTAGTCACTACTTATGGACAGTATGGACAGAAGAGTAGTCTGACAAGCCGGGATCAGAAAACAGGAGGACACAACAGGATACCGGGAGTAAGCAGAAACGCAGTCAAGTCACAGGTCGAGGGTCAGAATTCCAGGAGAGTATGTAATTAGATTTAGGGAGCAGACAAAGACATGGTCAGATAACGGTCCGAAGTCAGAAGCCAGGAGGTAACAAATAACAACAGGGAGCAGGCAGAGGGGTCAATAAACAGTGCGGGGTCACAAAGCCTATATCAGAGCACAAGCACAAACAGGAGCCAAGAGCACAACTGCCGAATCAGAGAGTACAACTGGCGATGTTCTGGGAGAGCATGCTCAGTAATGAAAAACAGAGCACTTACCGGGAAGGAGGAACACCTGAGTAATCAGCACCTCCCAAAACCTGCATGGAAACCTGTGCTTTCAAACAACCTGTCAGCTAGTGCTCAAACAAACACAGCAGAGCATCTGGAGATGCAAAATACTCTGCACAAAGGAAACATAATTGCCGCCTCTGTACACCGTGTGCAGAATTATTAGGCAAGTTGTATTTTTGAGGATTTTTTTTATTATTGATCAACAACTATGTTCTCAATCAACCCAAAAGACTCATAAATATCAAAGCTTAATATTTATGGAAGTAGGAGTGGGGGGTTTTTAAATTTTGATATCTTAGGAGGATATCTATTTGTGCAGGTAACTATTACTGTGCAGAATTATTAGGCAACTTAATAAAAACCAAATATATTCCCATCTCACTTGTTTATTTTCACCAGGAAAACCAATATCAATTTAGAAATACACATTTCTGACATGCAAAAACAAACCCCCCAAAAATTAGTGACCAGTATAGCCACCTTTCTTTCTGATGACACTCAGCAGCCGACCATCCATAGATTGTCAGTTGCTTGATCTGTTTACGATCAACATTGCGTGCAGCAGCCACCACAGCCTCCAGACACTATTCCGAGAGGTGTACTGTTTTCCCTCCCTGTAGATCTCACATTTTATGATGGACCACAGGTTCTCTATGGGGTTCAGATCAGGTGAACAAGGGGGCCGTGTCATTATTTTTTCATCTTTTAGACCTTTACTGGCCATCCATGCTGTGGAGTAGTTGTATGCATGTGATGGAGCATTGTCCTGCATGAAAATCATGTTTTTCTTGAACGATAACGACTTCTTCCTGTACCACTGCTTGAAGAAGTTGTCTTCCAGAAACTGGCAGTAGGTCTGAGAGTTGAGCTTCACTCCATCCTCAACCCGAAAAGGTCCCACAAGTTCATCTTTGATGATACCAGCCCATACCAGTATCCCACCTCCACTTTGCTGGCATCTGAGTCGGAGTGGAGCTCTCTGCCCTTTGCTGATCCAGCCTCTGGCCCATCCATCTGCCCATCAAGACTCACTCTCATTTCATCAGTCCATAAAACCTGAGAAAAATCAGTCTTAAGATATTTCTTGGCCCAGTCTTGACGTTTTATCCTATGTTTCTTGTTCAAAGGTGGTGGTTTTTCAGCCTTCCTTACCTTGGCCATGTCCCTGAGTATGGCACACCTTGTGCTTTTTGATACTCCAGTAACGCTGCAGCTCTGAAATATGGCCAAACTGGTGGCAAATGGCATCTTGGCAGCTTCACGCTTGATTTTCCTCAATTCATGGGCAGTTATTTTGCGCCTTTTTGCCCAACACACTTTTTGCGACCCTGTTGGCTATTTGCTATGAAATGCTTGATTGTTCGGTGATCACTCTTCAAAAGTTTGGCAATTTCAAGACTGCTGCATCCCTCTGCAAGACATCTCACAATTTTGGACTTTTCAGAGCCCGGCAAATCTCTCTTCTGACCCATTTTTCCAAAGGAAAAGAACTTGCCTAATAATTAACCCCTTCACGACCGCGGGCAGTAAAATTACGTCCTATTTTAACGTGACTTAACGACCAGGGACGTAACTTTACTGCCTAAAGTTCATTTGATTGCCGTGGCCATAGCAACGGCTTTCAAATGATGTCCCCTGCTGTTTCTTACAGCAGGGGACCTTTGCTTGACCCCAGGGGGGGGTGGCATCGCCACCCCCCATCGACGATCGATGTGATTGGCTGTTCAAATCTGAACCGCCAACCACATTGTTCGCACTTATTTCGGCAAAAATAATGCCTGAATTAGTGCGATACTGTGAGATCCAGCTATGAGATACTGTAGCAGCTACAGTAGATCATAGGTGGACCTCAAACATGTTGCCCCTAGCCTCTGCAGCACTGATTGGAGCGATCGTGCTATGACGCGCAATCGCTCCAATCAGTGTGCAGTGGGGCAGTCTGATTTGCAGGTGGCCGCCCTCCCCAGGCCTGTGCTGGTCTGGGAAGCCCTCCCCCAACATGTCTGCAGCGTGCACTGGCTGGTACTTGTGGTACCACGCCACTGCTGCTGCTGCCGCCGCCGCAGCTGATGTCACTGCTCCTGCTCCACGTGAGTACTGTGCTCACCTTGCAGCCCGTGTGGGCTCCTGTGACGCCCCCTGCGCACTCCCGTCATGCCCCCTGCGCGCTCCCGTGATGGCCCCTGCCCATGCCCCCTTGTGATCTGCCCCCCCACGCCCTGATCTGCCCCCCAACATCCCGATCTGCTCCCCCCGCGAGCTGCCTGCCTCCCCCATGATCTCTATTCTGCTTCTGCAGCTCCTTCTCTGGTATCCCACTCCCCACTCCCCCTCTGCTCTCCCCCCGACGTCATCTTACCTGTCTTCACCGGGTCGTCCGAGATCTTCACTGGCCCGATCACATCTGCCTCCATCGCTGGGTCCTTCCTGGGTATTCTGCAGAGCTGTCCAACGTCCTGCCTGCTGCTCCTGTAAAGCTGTCCATCTTGCTTGCCTTCTGTTCCTCCTGCAGTTCTTCTGATCAGTGATCCTCCTGCTAATCCTCTGGGTACTGTGAGTATAAGTTTTTGTTGTTTTTTTTCTCTATCCCATGTCCATTTTTACACCTCATCCGTCCGTGCGTCCCGCCGAGCGCTAATCAGGGATGCAGATAACGTATCTGCATCTGTGGTCCGTTTTTGACATGACTTTTTTTTTCCGTATCCCCGACGCTTTTTGTATCGCATCTGTCCGTGCGTCCCGCCGAGCGCTGATCAGGGATGCACTTA
Organism: Anomaloglossus baeobatrachus; assembly: GCF_048569485.1. Taxonomy (NCBI): domain Eukaryota; kingdom Metazoa; phylum Chordata; class Amphibia; order Anura; family Aromobatidae; genus Anomaloglossus; species Anomaloglossus baeobatrachus. Next base: position 40,164,360 of record NC_134359.1, read on the forward strand.
ACGGATCGGCATCCTTGCTCAATTTTCGGCGTGCCTTTTTTTTTTTCCCGTATCCCAGATGCTTTTTATATCTCATCCGACCGTGCGTCTTGCAGTGGCCGATCAGTGCACCGCGTCTGTGCGTTTGAAAAGTCAAATGGCGTTCTCTCTCTTCTAAGCCCCGCCGTGCGCCCAAACAATTGATTTCCACCACATATGAGGTATCTGCGTACTCAGGAAAAATTGCACAATACATTTTATGGTGCATTTTTTCCTGATACCGTTTTAAAAAAAAAAAAGCTACCTGATTGATGCAAAAATTTTGTGGTAAAAAAAAAATAAATAATTTTCATGGTTCAACGTTATCAACTTCTGTGGAGCCCCTGGGGGTACAAGAGGCTCACCAAACATCTAGATAAATTCCTTGAGGGGTCTAGTTCCAAAATGGGGTTATTTGTTAGGGAGCTCCACTGTTTAGGCACCATAGGGGGTCTCCAAACGTGACATGGCGTCCGCTAATGATTCCAATCAATTTTGCTGTAAAATGGTGCTCCTTCTCTTCTGAGCCCTGCCATGCCCCCAAACAATTACTTTCCACCACATATGAGGTATCTGCGTACTCAGGAGAAAATGCACAATACATTTATGGTGCATTTTTTCAAGATACCCTTGTGAAAAAAAAGCTACCTAGTTGAAGTAACAGTTTTGTGGTAAAAACGTTTTTTTTTCTTTTCACGGCTCAACGTTATAAACTTCTGTGAAGCCCCCAGGGGTTCAAAGTGCTCACCAAACATCTAGAAAAATTATTTTAGGGCTCTAGTTTCTAGAATGGGGTCACTTGTGGGGGGGAGCTCCATTGTTTAGGCACCACAGGGGGTCTTCAAACCCAACATGGCGTCCGCTAATGAGTCCAGCTAATTTTGCGTTCAAAAATTCAAATGGCGCTCCTTGCCTTCCGAGCCCTGCCGTATGCCCAAACATTTTATTTCCACCACATATGAGGTATCTGCGTACTCAGGAGAAAATGCACAATAAATTGTATGGTGCACTTTCTCTTTTCTCCCTTGTGAAAATGAAAATTTTATGGCTAAAGTAACATTTTTGTGTTAAAAAGTAAAATTTTAATTTTTTCCTTCCACATTGCTTTGGTTCCTGTGAAGCACCTAAAGGGTTAATAAACTTCTTAGATGTGGTTTTGAGCAGTGTGAGGGGTGCAGTTTTTAGAATGGGGTCACTTTTGGGTGTTTTCTGTCACCTCGGCTTCTCAAAGTCACTTCAAATGTGATGTGGTCCCTAAAAAAAATATTTTGTAAATTTTGTTGGAAAAATGAGAAATTGCTGATGAACTTTGACCCCTTCTAACTTCCTAACGAAAAAAAAATTTGTTTCAAAAATTGCGCTGATGTAAAGTAGACAAGTGGGAAATGTTATTTAGCAACTATTTTGTGTGACATATCGCTCAGATTTATGGGCATAAATTTTCAAAATTTGAAAATTGCGAAATTTTCAAAATCTTCGCAAAATTTCCTAAATTTTCACAAATAAACGCAAAAAATATCGGCCTAAATTTACCACTGACATGAAGTACAATATGTCACGATAAAACAATCTCAGAATCGCCAGGATCTGTTGAAGCGTTCCAGAGTTATAACCTGTCAAAGTGACACTGGTCAGAATTGCAAAAAATGGCCCGGTCATTAGGGTGTTTTAGTGGCCGGGGGTGAAGGGGTTAAGCACACTTTATATAGGGTGTTGATGTCATTACACCGCACCCCTCCTCATTACAGAGATGCACATCGCCTGATTTACTTAATTGGTAGTTGGCTCTCAGCCTATACAGCAGTAGGATAACGTATAAAAAGTATCATGATCAAAATACTCATTTGCCTAACAATTCTGCACACAGTGTAGTTCAGGAGAGCGTGGTGGATCATCACCAGTGTGCAAGATACTCTGCACATCGGAACTGAGACAGTTCCCTTTAGGGTAATTTCACACTTGCGTTGGTTTTTTTTTGGCGCAATCCGCTGTCTTGGGAAACAGCGGAATCCGTTAACGGATTCCGTTGTTTCCCATAGACTTGCATTGATGACGGATTGTGCCAAAAGTACCTGCGTTGCTTCCGTTGGTCGATGCTCCGTTGCTTCCGCCAAGCGGAAGCAACGTAGAATATAACGTTAAATGCTTGCGTCAAAATGACGCCAACCATCGGATTCCGTTGGTTCCGTTAAAATTTATAATGGTTCCCTATGGTAGCGGATTCCGTTGCTAAGTGCTTAACAACGGAATCCGCTGCTGGATTCCGCTAATTTATACTGAGCATGCCAAGAATGAAAAAAAATGAAAAAAGAAATAAAACAGAGACGACGGATTCCCTTAGACGGACGCCTAACGGACGCCAAACGAATGCAACGGTCCGTTATTTCACAGGAATCAGCTAACGGATTCCTGTGAAATAACGGACCCGTTGGATCCGTTGACACCACAAAAATAATGGATGCGTCAAAACGACGCAGCAACGGACCCAGCGGATTCAACCCAACGCAAGTGTGAAACTAGCCTTAAACTTACCTAAAAGGGCAAGGAAAAAAAAAACAAAAGAAAAAGAAATGTAAAAAAACCAAACTTTATACTCACATTTCCTCCCCTTCTCTTATGCCGTCTCCGCCACCACGAATGTCCAAAGTAGATAGACTGTTTTATTATCAAAGGAGAACAGAATAGAATAGAATACTCCTGTTCAAAGACAAACATTTTTAAAGTTTTTAAATTTACTGTAATAAAGTCTTAACATGCACATAAAACAAAAGATCTTTGTCGAATGATGGAATTGAATCAGTTTTGAAAATCACGCACGTAAAAATGTTTTTTTTTGGCAGATGATTGCATTAAAGGGAACCTGTCATGAGAAATGTCCCCTAAAACCTCACAGATTCCCCCTCTGCAGCTTCTGGGCTGCATTCTATAAAGGTCCCTGTTATGATTGTGGCCACTTTCTGACCTAAAAAAAGTGTTTATAAAGTTGTACCTTTTTTGCTTCTGATTCTGTAAATCCGTCACGGGGGCGGGCTGCCTGATGGCCGTTATTCTGCCCCCTGGTCCTGTATGCCGCCCCCATCGCTGATTACAATACTTCTGGACGCCGCCCCCTGCTCCATCCATCGCCGCGCATGCCCAGTGCCCATCTCTCGGGGATGAGCACTGTGCCTAGCGTCACCGCTGGTGACGTGCACGCAGGGTTAAGATTATGGGCGGTGCTGTGATGTTTATTCGTAAGCAACCGCCCATAATCGCGGGGCCGCGCTTTCCCCCTCGGCCTGCTTCGTTCTGCGCAAGCGCGCTGCTGGTAATCTGATCTCCGCGTCTCCTCCTGATCGGTGTAGTCACTGCTCCGCGCTCCTCCCATCTATTTCCTGCCTCGGGGCAAGATGGGAAGGAGGTGACGTGGGGGTCAGCAGCACCGCGCTTGCGCAGAACGAAGCAGGCCGAGGGGGAAAGTGCGGCCCCGCGATTATGGGCAGTTGCTTAGGAATAAACATCACAGCACCGCCCATAATCTTAACCCTGCGTGCACGTCACCAGCGGTGACGCTAGGCACAGTGCTCATCCCCGAGAGATGGGCACTGAGCATGCGCGGCGATGGATGGAGCAGGGGGCGGCGTCCAGAAGTATTGTAATCAGCGATAGGGGCGGCATACAGGAACAGGGGGCAGAATAACGGCCATCAGGCAGCCCGCCCCCGTGACGGATTTACAGAATCAGAAGCAAAAAAGGTACAACTTTATAAACACTTTTTTTAGGTCAGAAAGTGGCCACAATCATAACAGGGACCTTTATAGAATGCAGCCCAGGAGCTGCAGAGGGGGAATCTGTGAGGTTTTAGGGGACATTTCTCATGACAGGTTCCCTTTAAATCGGTTTTGAAAGTTGTCTCACCGAAAAAAAAAGACTAAAATTAATTTAATTAAACAAATTCAAACAACACAAATTATAAAATTCCAGTGACCAATGAGAATAAGAAGCCATTAATTATAATTCTCCTGTTGTTTATTTTTTTTAATTAATTTTTATAGCGTTATGGTGTGACAAATCAAAACAAATCCTGAGCAGAAATTGAAATATTCTATAAATTAGACCTCATGATGGAGCGTATTGTATCATTCAGCTAAATTGCACTGTGTGAATTTTGATTTCCTGGCACGACATCATAAATAGAATGCATTTCGCTCCTAACTGAGCCGTTTGAGTTTTAAATTGCTGTAAATAGAACCCCTAACACTTTGTGTGAGAATGTCCTCAGATGCAATTATTCCTCATGAAATGTACAGTTTGTTTTTATTAAGATAAGTGAATGAGACATTAAGGCATCTAAAAAGGTGGGAAACAGAACAATCCGGCAGAGGAGTGAATTACAGACCCGCTGCGAGGCCGGCTATTCCATAATACCGCTTGTTGCTACAGACCTAATAAACAACACACACTGAATTGATTTTGTTGAATCTTTTGTTAGTCATTGTAAATGCGGCCCGGTTTATTCCGCAGCATAGGCCGGGATTAATAAATGGGTTCAGAGTAGTGTTCAGGCAGTGGAAAATAAACCTCCAAGCGATTTACAACTTCTATGATATATAAAGTTTGCGGTTTTGATTTTGTGTGATTATGTACAGCAATGGTGACCTTTACCGCCAACAATGCAGAAGTGTAATGAGGATGTGTTTGATCACTGGTCTGCCGCCATATAGGCCGCTTTCATTATTGTGTTAATGGAAATCATAAAGTTCTGCATATACGTTTTAACCTCTGAAAAGGCGAATTGACCCAAATTTAGAAAAACTTTTACGTGTTAAGAATCCATGGTTTAAAAAAAAATTCTGAATGCACATGTTTAATGTTTTATTTCTAAGTCTATAGTAGATAGGATGACAATAACAGTGTGTGGAAACAACACATCGTGTAGGGATGAGCAGGATAATCCAAGTTGAATTGCGTTTGTCTCAAATTTTTTTTTAAAAAAAATGTAACTTTTTTGGGGGTGATTTGTTTTAACGTACATATAATATAATGCTCACCACATAGTACATGCCCTCCACACACAGCATGATGCCCCCCACAGTTCAATCCCTCACAGACAGTATGATGTCCCCACAGTACATTCCCCCCACAAAGTATGATGTCTCCACAGTACATTCCCCCTCAACACAGTATGATGTCCCCACAGTACATTCCTCCAAAACAATATGATGTCCCCACAGTAAATTCCCCCTCAACACAATATGATGCCCCCACAATACATTCCTCCATACAGTATGATGTCCTCACAGTACATTCCTACAACAAAGTATGATGGCCCCAAAGTACCTTCCGCAAACACAATATGATGTCCCCACAGTACATTTCCCCACACAGTATGATGTCCACACAGTACATTCCCTCCACAGAGTGTGATGTCCCCACAATACATTCCCCCAACAGAATATGATGTCCCCACAGTACATTCCCTCCACACACTATGATATCCCCACAGTACATTGCCCCTCAATATAAAATGGTATCCCCACAGTACAACAGTATGATGTCCACACAGTACATTCCCCCACACAGTATGATGTCAACACAGTACATTCCCCCACACAGTATGATGTCCACACAGTACATTCCCCCACACAGTATGATATCCCCACAGTACATTCTCCCACACAGTATGATGTCCACACAGTACATTCCCCCTCAACACAATATGATGTCCACACAGTACATTACCCCTCAACACAATATGATATCCCCACAGTATATTCCCCCACACAGTATGATGTCCCCACAGTACATTCCCCCCACACAGTATGATGTCCACACAGTACATTCCCCCTCAACACAATATGATGTCCCCACAGTACATTCCCCCTCAACACAATATGATATCCCCACAGTATATTCCCCCACACAGTATGATGTCCCCACAGTACATTCCCCCCACACAGTATGATGTCCACAGAGTACATTCCCCCACACAGTATGATGTCCACACAGTACATTCCCCACACAGTATGATGTCCACATAGTACATTCCCCCACACAGTATGATGTCCACATAGTACATTCCCCCACACAGTATGATGTCCACAGAGTACATTCCCCCACACAGTATGATGTCCACACAGTACATTCCCCCTAGACATAAAACACATATCCGACAATGGCTATAGTCTATTCCTGGATTTGAGAGTGTAGACCAGAGACTAGACCTCAAAAAACCATAAGGTTTTCTGGGAAAGGCTCCCCTAAACATTTTTAACCTATACAAGAGTGTGACGCCCTGGACAAGCCAGGGGTCACAGGTAACTACACCACCACACCCTAAACCCCGGTTAGGCACACCTAAGCTAGACCCAAAAATCCTTGTTGCCTTCCTCCAGGGGATGATGTTCACACCAGGGGGTGGGCCAGGCGGTTGGTCCCGCCCAACCGAGGAGTTCACAGTCCTGGAGGCGGGAAAAGAGCTCAGTTTTTAGTTTTTTGAGTTGAGATTAGTTTGGACAGGAAAGTGTGAGGAGCAAGGTGGTAGTGAAGCGACTAACTGACAGCGTCCGGGTGTGTGGCCCGGACAGAGACAGCAAGGTTGGCAGACGGCGGTGACCGTCTGCAGGAGTGGCCTATCGGAGTTGCCGTAAGGACCGTGGACGGGCGGTGGCCCGGCGGTACCGGACTGGTACACAGGGAGAAGCCAGCACCATTGGCAGGGGCCTTTCGGACCCCGGCAAGGCTTGGAGTCGCCGTGAATTTGCCAAATCCGTCAGTGAAGGGGACCTCCTGGGTTTCCAAACAACTAAGTCCCGATTGAAGGCAACAGTCCAACCGAGTGAGAGGGACACCGCCACCGCCAAGGCATCAGTTCCTCAGGGCCAGCGCCTGTGGGCAAAGAGGGGCTCCTCCGGCTCATATCCAAGCCGGGGAGCGGGTTACCGGTGGGAACCCATTGGAACCAACAGCAGTACTAGGTGCAGGGAAAGGACAGTCACCGTTAACCTGCCGGGAAAAAGTAACAGCAGCCGTCGTGGGACCCGTCTTTCCAGCCGTGTGTTTTACCGAGAACTGTGTCATCGTCTCAGGCTGAGTGAGTACCACCGTGCCGTGTGGCACAGCGCTGCCCCAGCGACCCTGCACCTCGCCAGGCCCCCGCAACCCGCCTGCCACCATCCATCCTTACCCCATCACTGGGCCCCGGGACAACCAACCCCTACCCACGGAGGGGAGAACTAACAACTCAGCTGCTCCCTGTCACCGCTCCCGGGATCCCCATACAGAGCAGCGGTGGTGTCAACCCTATCACCACAACCGTGGGTGGTGTCACGGACAATAACCAAATCCCCACCATCAATCAACCACCCCTTTCACTCACGGGCGAGGAGCGCCGCTCGAGTCCCCGGAATCCGGCACACCGCTCGAGCCACCACCGAGCAGCAGCCGGACCCGAGCAGTGGGACAGCGTGGCGTCCCCTCCTCCGCCCGCGACAAGAGTATGTGTGGAGTATGTATGGAGCCATACATCCACATTTGTAAAAATATCAAATTCTTTATTGGTCATATATGCAAGACAAAAACGATTAAAAAACAGTTTAGGGTGCAAAGTGCAGAGAATCGAACAATTGTGGAAACCACACTTTCAGATAGTGCATGGGAAGAGAGAATATCTCCACTAGACAGTATGATGTCCTCACAGTACATTCATCCCACACAGTATGATATCCCCACAGTACATTCCCCCAACACAATATGATGCCCCCATAGTACAATCCCTCCCAACACAATATGATATCGCCACATTATATACCCCCACATAGTATGATGTTCCCACAGTACATTCCCTCCACACAGTATGACATCCCCATAGTACATTCCCCCAACACAATATGATGTCCCACAGTACATTCCTCCAACACAATATGATGTCCCCATAGTACATTCCCTCCGCACATTATGATGTCCCCACAGTACAGTGCCCCTCAACATAGAATGGTATCACCACAGTACATCTCTCCATACACTATGATGGCCCCAAAGTATATTCCCTTACACAGTATGATGTCCCCACAGTACCTTCCCCAAACACAATATGATGTCCTCACAGTACATTCCCCTCACACAGTATGATGTCCCCACAGTACATTCCCTGCACACAGTATGATGTCCCCACAGTACATTCCCTGCACACAGTATGATGTCCCCACAGTACATTCCCCTCACACAGTATGATGTCCCCACAGTACATTCCCTGCACACAGTATGATGTCCCCACAGTACCTTCCCCAAACACAATATGATCTCCTCACAGTATTTTCCCCCCACACAGTATGATGTCCCTACAGTACCTTCCCCTTACACAGTATGTCCTTCTGACAAAGTATAATGCTCTTGTGTAGCCCCACAAGTGTTGTGTCGGTGCATTACCTTCAGGGACTCCACGTGGATGGAACAGTCTGGTCACAGGTAGGAAACCTTCTTTTGGGATTGTCGTGACGCCACTCTCAGAATTGCGGTCAGTGGAGACCGCCACTGCAGATTAAGGGAGGCCTGGGGCTAATGGTGGGTGCAGTCAGTTGTAATAGCCTCCTGAGAGTGAGGCAAGCCCCAGGGCCCTGTGTAGGTGTGTGGAACCACAAGGCGCAGAATAACTCAACACAAGCAGAATGTCTTTCAGGGGTTTTACTCACTGTTGATGGCAGGGTGAGTAACCCGGGCGTAGCTGGGATGAACCAGGCTGGAACCAGGCGTCCTTCAGGCTGACTTATGAGGGTGGCTACTGACTCGCCTTCCTTAGCCCTTCTGTTGTTTGTGGTAACCCCGACTTGCAGTCCCTATGGGGGTCACCCAGGGAAGTTACTGCTCCCCTCGTTTCGGCCCGTTTGCTTGTAGCCTGGACCAGGTCACTCCGGCTGCTTGCCTCCTGTGAACTATGGGCCCTCACTTTGCTACGTGGCTGCGGACTCTGTGGTGTTGTCTTGGGGGTTTGAAGTGCCCCCTCAAGCAGGTTTGGCAGAAGAAAGCTGGATCTATCTCTGCACTGGGACCTGTTACCACTGCGGGCCTGGTACCTCCCTAGCAGTCCTCTTACTCTCCACTCCGTTGCTCTCTCTTTAGCCTTGTGTGGATTTCAGACGGCACCACTAGGTGACCGTTCTCCCCCGTCAGTAGTCACTGCGCGTACGTTGTCAGAATTGTGTAGAGCTGCAGGGTCTGCTTCTGCCCTCCCCGCACTCCACCACTCAACTGCCTGGCTCACTGTTCCCTCCTCTCCTGTTCTTGCCTACGTCACCTAGCAACCAGGCTCTCTACCACACCCCTTGAGTGGAGATGGAGGCTTCGCCCCCTCCTGGGATCCCCAGGGGTCCTCCCAAAGGTACATGTGTGAGACCTGATCACTATGCGCCTGTGTAGTCACACCTCGGTCAGCCTTCTGGATTACCTGTTTTGTACTGTCCCCAGCATGGGTGCAGTACTCAGTGGTGCCTGACCAGGTCAGGGGCGCCACACTCTCCACATAGTATATACCCCCATGCACAGTATAATGTCCACACAGTACATTCCCCCATACACAGTATGATATCCACACAGTATATTTCTTCACACATAGTACAATGCCCTAATGCCCACATACTACATGCCCCATATATAGGAGTATTATTCTCCTCACAGTACATTCCCACATACATAGTGTGATTCCTCTCACAATATATTTTCCCCACACACACAGTATGATGCCCCCATTGTACACTCTCCTACTTACAGCATGACACCCCTGTGACGACTCAGCATTTCGCCACTTGTGTGGGGGGGGTGTACTACATACCTACAGAATACTGGCGTAAAAGCTTTGCTGTATTGGGGCCAATTTGTTGGGGCCTATTGTGTTTTTTTTCCTGAAGCATCTTTTATTTTTAGTTCTTCACTAAGCACTTTTCAATGCGGTATTCTTTTTAGCTTTCCATAGACCTGCACTGTATACTATGGATCATCTTAAGAGCCTGAAGAGTGGTCAGTCCACTTTTTGTTACCGCTTGGCGTCTTTCAAACCGACAAGCCGTAAAAAATGTTCAATAGACTGAACATAAGTAAAGCAAGTCATTTTTATATAAAGATGCATATTTTCATACTTTTGAGAGTTTTAGTTACCACTTTTTCAAGCAGGTTTTAGAGTGCATCTACCGTAAAAAAATATTTACACATCATAAAATCATAAAAAATGTGTATACCCAGGACAATGTTCTGAAAGTGTAACTGGACTTTCAGGGTAATTTGTTGTGTGTATAGATGGGAAAGGGAACTATTTCTGTACATTATATGACTTATATTTTGCTTTTTTCTCCTCAATTTCTGCTCTCTGCAGCAGAAGCCTCATCGCTTGCTCTCTATGTTCTCTGCCACTCTCCACCCCATAGACTTAAAAGCAAAAAGCATAATTTGGTCCTTCACTGAAGACAGATTTGTAGACAAATTTAAGCTGTTATTGTGAGTTAATGATTAGTGGTGAAAGAGCATTTTTCTCTAATAAGTGATTACATTTTTTATATATATATACAAATATATATATATATTTGATTGTACTATTAAGTTATAAAAAAAAAATAAAACAAGTGTGGATATCATATAGATAGGCCTAAAATATATACTAGTTCAGTTATTCAAAGGTTTCTTGATTTGAAGAGTTCTGCTTTCTTTTTAGGACCTGGCAGGTTCATTTCTGTTTTAGGCCCTTTTCACACTGCGTTCCGATCTCCAATCAGTGGTCCCATCAGGGATTCCATCCGAATCCCCACAAAACAGGTTTCCGACGCATGCGCAAACGGGGCTATTGACTATAATGGGGCAAACAGAGTCACCGTGTGCTCTGTCATGTACCATTTTCGGGAGTATACGCTTTTTTGAGGCGGACACCAGACGTAGTAGACTGTGTCTGGGTGACTGCCTACAATATGCATACACTCCCGAAAATGGTGTACGACAGAGCACACGGTGACTCTGTCTGCACCATTATAGTTAATGGCCCCGTGGGCGCATGTGTCCGAAACCCGTTTTGGGGGGGGTTCAGACGGAAGCCCCGATGGGACCACTGATTGGAGATCACAATGCAGTTTGAAAGCGGCCTTATTCTCAACATGGACGAGCATTTCAGCATGCTATCAGTACTGGATATAAATGGGGTAAGCATAGCTATTGAAATGAGTTAGTTATCCAGCTTTATTTCACAGTCGATGGAAGGATATTAAGGGGAATGGCTTACCTATTAAAATGAGCAGTCAGCCTCCTTCACTCAGAGCATTGATGATGTGCAGGTCTTGTGTTAAACACAAGACCAAAGTGAACCTACTCGAATGTGGGATTGGTGCTGATATCTATAGATCAGATTATATTGCCAAGTTAAATATACTTAAAGGGAACCTGTCAGCAGAAATTTCCCCTAAAACCTAACAGATTCCCCCTCTGCAGCTCCTGGGCTGCATTCTAGAAAGGTCCCTTTTATTATTGTGCCCCCTTTCTGACCAAAAAAAAGAGTTTATAAAGTGGTACCTTTTTGGCTTCGGATTCTATAAATGTGACACGGGGGCGGGCTGCCTGATGGCCGTTATTCTGCCCCCTGGTCCTGTATGCCGCCCCCATCGCTGATTTCCATACTTGTGGACGCCGCCCACTGATCCAGCCATCCCCGCGCATGCCCAGTGCCCATCTCTCGTGGATGAGCACTGTGCCCAGTGTCACCGCTGGTGACGTGCGCGCAGGGTTTAGATTATGGGCGGTGCTGTGATGTTTATTACCAAGCAACCGCCCATAATCGCGGGACCGCGCTTTCCCCCTCGGAGTCCTTCATTCTGCGCAAGCGCGGTGCTGCTGACCCCACGTCACCTCCTTCCCATCTATTTCCTGCCTCAGGGCAAGATGGGAAGGAGGTGACGTGAGGTCAGCAGCAGCGCGCTTGCGCAGAACGAAGCAGGCCGAGGGGGAAAGTGCGGTCCCGCGATTATGGGCGGTTGCTTGGTAATAAACATCGCAGCACCGCCCATAATCTAAACCCTGCGCGCACGTCACCAGCGGTGACACTGGGCACAGTGCTCATCCACGAGAGATGGGCACTGGGCATGCGCGGGGATGGCTGGAGCAGTGGGCGGCGTCCACAAGTATGGAAATCAGCGATGGGGGCGGCATACAGGACCAGGGGGCAGAATAACGGCCATCAGGCAGCCCGCCCCCGTGTCACATTTATAGAATCCGAAGCCAAAAAGGTACCACTTTATAAACTCTTTTTTTTGGTCAGAAAGGGGGCACAATAATAACAGGGACCTTTCTAGAATGCAGCCCAGGAGCTGCAGAGGGGGAATCTGTTAGGTTTTAGGGGAAATTTCTGCTGACCGGTTCCCTTTAAAAATACAAATTATTCAAGTATACACGTTTTTAGTTAGACACCACACCACTTTTACACCCATAGATCACTGAGAACAGTACACCCCTTTGCACTCAAAGTACTAAGGCAAAACACATGATAGAAATAATATGATGGGATCAACAGCAGATAAGTTATTAAGTTAATGGGTAACTAGTTTTAGGTTAACCATGCAGTTTCAATGACTACAGCCAGTGATGAAGCTTGTAGCTTATGAGAAACCACCAATCTTCTTACATCTCTAACCTATGAAGGATGAATTATACAGCCCTATAGGAAATGCAGAACTTTCACCCTTTGGCCTAATTGGAGAAAAAGTGACTGCTATTGCAGTCATGTGGTTGGCTTACCCAGGCAGAGGGGTACACTAAGACAAAAATTGACTGATGAAATAGACACTACTACATCTAACCATATTATTGGAGTTTCTAATAACTTAAGATGGGTGAAACGTGTTAAATTCTAAGTCATGAATGTGACGATATGTCACTAGGTGTCAGTAGAAGCTACTAGAGACAGGGAAGTCAAACACACCAATGGTCTCAGAAGCCAGTAAGTCAGATAAGGTACACAAGGAGCGAGTAGAGCCGGGGTCAGGGTACAAGCCAGGGGTCAGAAGTCAGGAAGTCAGGTAAGATACACAGGTAGTGAGCGGAGCCGAAATCTGGGTACGCGCCAGAGGTCAGAAGCCAGAGGGATAACGTCAGAGTCGGGCATGGGCAGGGAACGGTAACAAAGATCCGGGGTAAGGAGGCAAGCTCAGAACAAAAAAACTCACGGAAGCTAGAGAACTCACTGCAGAGCAGGAACTACGACTGGCAGTGTTCCGGGTGAAGTTGCTCTATAATGAAGCCGAGCACTCACCCATAATGAGGAGCCTAAAAGCAGGCCCCTCCCCGTACCAGCGCAGGACCTGAAGGCTAAGAAGCAATCCATCACCTGGAGCGTTATACAGAACATTGTCTCTGCTAGGGAGCAGAGCACCACGGATCATGACAATCAGCTTTACCAAATTTTTAGCTAAAATTTGAATTAAAAAAAAACTTTCAATGCCTCCAATTGCCCTGAAATCTTCTAGGAATCTATCTAACCCAATTTAATTACTGCAAACACATCCTTAGTAATTACAAAGTGACCTTAAACTATATGGCTATGGGAATAGGGATCGTAACCATTCAAATTTATCATCAAATGTCTCCTTCATTCCCTGCCTCTGCTTTTATATTGGTTTTGATAGTTCCTCTTAATTGGCTGTGCTATACCATGTGATGTGATAGTTACAAGACATTATGGTAAAGTTCAACTGGCCAATGGCCATACAATCCTTCTCTGGCTCATGCAATCTTCTGCAATATGAGGCTATTTTAGGTGATTCACTTGTATTGAATTACAAATTGGTCGAATTCAACGGGAGGAGAGGGGATGTTTTAGCCTAATGTAGTGATCATGACCATAGGTGTAGATTGGTGATGCTTACTTTTCAGCCTAGGATTTTTATCCAGCCCTTATACTGTATGTCAAAAGTGTGCCCCATAGGGGGATAGAAAAATTCATACCCCTACCATCTCCATAATGATGATCCATGATAATAGGGGTGGCCAAACAACCTCAATAACTTCTTATAAAAACGTATGTTCAACCAATATCTATTGTTTCCGACCTTCCCATTCACATGCCGGCTGAAATTCAATATGCCTGATCCTTTTTTTCACTGACATTTGCCAAACAAGTGTCTATCAAATAACTAACATACATTAGATGGTGGCATTGTACGATCATAATTAGTAGGTCAAATCACTCTGAACGCTGCTGTTCTGTTTGGGTTTACTATACACTTATATTCCGGTTAGTTTTGAAAAAGTAAACAAAAGAAACAAAAATATACCAACCCATAGTAAGATCCCTTCAAATGAGGAAAAGTCAAGTAACCACAAGTTTCAGAACCGCATAATGAATATTTAAAACAAAATCAAATTTCAAATCCGCTCATTTTTGACCGAACTGAACAGTTAAATGGTTAAATGGAACCGGTCACCAGATTTGGTGAACATAAGCTGCGACCACCACCAGTGGGCTCTGACATACAGCATTCATACAGTATTCCAGAATGCATTATATAAGAACCCAGGATGCTGTGTAGAATGTAAAAAACACTTTTATAAAACTCACCTAGGGGGCGACCCAGTCCGATGGGTGTCACTGCTCTCCGGCTCGGCGCCTCCTCTCTCCGGTCTGACGCCTCCTCTCCAAGGTGATCGCCATCCTCCTCCTTCTGAGGCCCATGTGCATGACGTGTCTACGTCATGCACACTAGCCAGCATTGAGGTCCTGTGCAAGTGCACTTTGATCTGCCCTGCTCAGGGCAGATCAAAGTATTGTAGTGCGCATGCGCGGGCAGTCTGTAACCTTTCCTCGTACCTGCACATTACAGTACTTTGATCAGCAGGACAGATCAAAGTGCGCCTGCGCAGGACTGCAATGCCGGCTTGTGTGGATGACGTAGATGTGACATCCACACTGGGCTGGGTAGAAGGAGGACAGAGATCGCAGCAGAGAGGAGACGGTGGACTAGAGAGAGGAGGCACCAGACCAGAGAGCTGTAACACCCATTGGGCCGGACTGCCCCAAGGTGAATATTATAAAAGTGTTTTTTATGTTATACAGAGCAGCCTGGGCTCTTATATACAGTATTCTGGAATGCTGTATATAAGATGTGGTGGCCGCAGCTTACAGTCACCAAATCTGATGACAGGTTACCTTTAAGGCTTATTCAGACATTGGTGTTTTTTTCATGTGTACAAGCTATGGTCTGAGTTTCGTCAGTGTTTTTGATCAGTGGCAGCAAACTCTGGTCAGTGTCAGTTTTCACCATAAGAGTTTATTCAAGATTTGGTCAGTGTTTCATCAGTTTTTATAGTGTGAAAAAACCCCTGATGGTTTCTCATGCTTCTCCTATCACACAGTCTGTAAAAAATGGACAGCACATAGACGGCATCCAAGTGCTGTCTGATTTTATTTCACTGACCCATAGACTTGGATTGGTGAGTTTGATCAGACACTCGGATCAATATCAGTCAACCTCTGTGCTTTGATGCTGACTGTTTAGGTTAAAGGAAAAAGCAGACATGTGAACTACCCCATAGACCAATAGTTACCATCCTTAGCTGGAGAGCCACATTCATGTCTGAGAGAAGGTTGCTAGCCACATCCAGACCTCTTACCAGGAATGTCAACTTCCGCTCCCATTGCTTTCAAAGTAGTGACTAGACAGGAGAAGAGAAGGGGTTAACGCCACGCATCAGCCAAATGAAGATGTAGAGTTGTTGATGAATTATTATCCTTTTATTTCATAGGTCTATGCGTTTCGAGGTAGAAATCTCTTCCTCAGGACCAGAATATCAACAAAGCATGCTTTGTTGATATTCTGGTCCTGAGGAAGAGGTTTCTACCTCGAAACGTGTAGACCAATGAAAAAGATAATAATTCTTTAACAACTCTACATCTTCATTTGGGTGATGCGCGGCGTTAACCCATTCTCTTCTCCTGTTTGAATGCTCATCTAAGTGGGGCTGCAGCAGACGCCATTATCTCATGCTTAAACAGTGGTTGTGATGTTCACAACCACAGTAGGTGAGTGTATATAGCATTATATATTACTCGTGTCATCTGGTAATACCCTATCAGCGCTTCTTTTTTATAGCTTTATAAAGTAGTGACTAGAGATGAGCGAACCTGAGGTTTGATGTTCGGAGTTGAGGTTCCAACACAGACAACAAAAAAAGCAGAGTTCGGGTTCAAAGTTCAAGTGAGTTACGAATGCAAACCACTCAAGGGAGTAGCGCTGTACCCGGGTATGAGTGATGCTCAGCCCTGTGCGAGCCACATGCAGTGTTTAATCGGCTCACACTGTGGCTAAAATCAGCGATATCAGATGTAATGTGCACAGTGATACAAAAAATAAATACATTTGAAAAATCCCACCCTCCCTGCTCCGGAAGCGTTTTGATTTTTGCTGACTGCATGTGGGTGGAGACACGAACTGCTCAATTACTGACTTCCATTGAGGTTTGGGTCAAGTCAAGGTCACAAACCGAACTTTATCTAAGGTTCGAATGTGCTGTCCGAAATGAACTTCCAAAGCTGCAATCATCTTTAGTAGTGACACCCATACCCTCCATTACCTGTATAATGACAGCCAAAATTTTCCAACAGAAATCACAATGCGGCGGTATACGTGCCTCCAAGGTTTTCAATGTTACCGAGGTTTGGTTTTCTTACATTATGCACTGCCTCAAAAATAATGCACCAAGCTGGCAGACAGCAAAGAGCCGCAAATCATAAGCTTGCAAGACAAGTGGCTCCTGAGCCATGGGTTGGGGACCCCTGCCTTAAACCTTAAAAGGCACACATGCTATTTGTGAAAAACATGAAAAGTACTCATACAAGAAAAACTGATGTCTGAATGAGCCCTCTGTCTATTGTTTATGGCCTCCTACAGTCCTCTGCTTTCTACTGGAGGCACTATGGTATTTCTACTAATCTTGTGGCTTATATTTTTGCATTTATACATTGACCTTTTGAAATGAGCAAACCCATGAAAGTTCGGGTTCACCAGGTTCTACGAGACTTTAATTAAAAGTTAATTTTGGGACCCAGACTTGACCTAAACTTGTTTCCGGATTGAGAACCCCGTAAAAGTAAATGGGGACCCAAACTTAAGGGCTAGACTGGGGTAACGAGTATAATGGAAGTCAATGATTGGTCAGTTTGACTCTCCACCTACACATAGCCAGCCACAAACAAAGCATTTCCAGGTGAGGGAGCGTGGATTTTTAATTTTATTTTACAAACAGCATCCTCATATGTTGTTAGTATCCCAAGTGAGAACAAGAGACTGCAAGCAGCACTCACTGTGCCGAGCACCCAGCGTACCCAAGCACCCAGATGAACGATAGAGTGAACATATGAACAGCCCCTGATCTCTGGCATAGACTTTTTTTTAAAATACAGTGTTTGGGTTTGAGCCCCGAAAACCATCGATGGAGAAGAAGACCAATGACGGAAGTACAGTAGATCTGGACACCATCGGTACGAGCCCTGAACTTTACAGGTTGGGTTCGCTCATCTCTATTGACCATAATTTTTTGTAATATAGACATTTGTGTGGTTGACTATTCCTTGACTGTCCTAATTAAATATAAATTTTGGTCATTTGATAAAGTCGGAGGCCTCCTGAATACGTGGGGTTGACTTCTACTCATATCGATGGAGAAGAAGACCAATGATGGAAGTTGAGTAGATCCGGACACTATTGGTACGAACCCTGAATTTTACAGGTTGGGTTTGCTCATTTCTATTGACCATACATACGTGTAAAATAGACATATTTGTGTGGTTGATTTTTCCTTGGGTGTCCTCATCAAATATAAAATTATAAAATGTGGTCATTTGATAACATCTGAGGCCTCCTAAATACGTTGGGTTGACTTCTACTTGTACCGATGGAGAAGAAGACCAATGATGGCAGTTGAGTAGATTCGGACACCATCGGTACGAACCCTGAATTTTACAGGTTGGGTTCGCTCATCTCTATTGACCATAACTACATGTAAGATAGACATATTTTTGTGGTTGAATTTTCCTTGAGTGTCCTCATCAAATATAAAATTTGGTCATTTGATAAAGTCAAAGGCCTCCTCAATACGTTGGGTTGACGTCTACTCCTACCGATGCAGAAGACGACCAGTGATGGAAGTTGTGTAGATCTTTGTGACAATACTACAGCTATATGTTGTCTTAGTAGCTACGAGTATAGCCATAATTGGTGCATAAACCTCTGCTTTGTCCTCATGTCACAGACACTTCATTCCCTCGTCTTTATCCCTCTTCAGAACTATCTTGATGATAGTCAATATATTCTTGAAATTTACCCTGACACTCCGTTAACAACACAAACAGAAAGACAACGTTAATAATGAGTCAGCCCCTGTCAAGCTCTTTTTTTTAGAGAGATTTTTAATAAAACCTTTATGTCAAATTCTATTCAACATCTGTCAAAATTACCGGCCTGAAATAGCAAACAAAGTATTAATCAAGGCAGCCCAGTGTGGCTTTATAATCTCAATTATAGGCTCTTCCTGACAATGACGGAACCTCTCACGACACACTCATCAAACGCCACACTTAATATCTGTCCGCAGATTCGGCGGAGATCGAGATCCACCGCAGCCTTCCGGATTTATTACAACCGTTTAGCAAAAAAAAGCGAGATGTCTGAATTGTTAATTTTTAATGAAACCGGGAGAGTGTTAACAGAAAAAAAATCAGAGTAATTTGTTTAATTTCTAAGGGCAGCAGGATGCTAATTCCTTTAATTTGTAATGATAATTTATAATAACTCATGGATCGAGTGAAGAATTTAAAAAAAGAAGAGGAATTCAGAATTTATTTTTTATTTTTTTTCCCATTCGGAGACAGAATATTTCAGATTGCTTTGGTAGTAAGAGGTTTAATTAGTGTATAGGGTCATTATGACACCCGGCGCGTTTCACTAGTCTTGAAACGTATTGTTAGCTGGCAGTTAAATATTGTCTGCTGGGATTGTAGAGTTTTTCGCCTTCTCTCCCTGGTCAGATCTGCTGCCGAGTCAGACAGCTTACCTGTAGTGAGAGAAAAATTGAGCGCCAATTAGAAAGCTTTCAGCCCAGCACCCATGAAAAAAAGCCAAAAGCCTATAAAGGTCAGCATGAAATTTGAATGACAGGGCTAAAGTCTTTTACTCATAATTTTGTGTTTGCAATAGAATTCAGAGCAATTCACCGCCTTAAAGGCCTTAAGTGAGAACAGCAATTAATTGTAATGAATAATCTGACAAATGTGGTTGACATATGGCTGCTAATGCCCTCCTTTCTAGTGGGAGCAGTGGAAGGATTAGATTAACTCAAATGAAATCTGGGGCTGCCATGCCATCTGCATGTTCACTAAGAAATGGTACACGTTAAGTGGTGAGTGGGTAGATATTGCGCTTGTAGTCGTCCCTCCCTGAGCCTTCAGCAGATATGGGAATAGGAGATTTATTATTGCACCAGCTGCCTGTCATTCTGACAATACGAGAAAATCATATCCTACAACCTCCAAAGCTAATATAGGAAGAACGCTGATGAAATTAATCATATAGTATTAGCATAAATCATTTTGGTGGGAAAGAAAAAAAAAGTTTTTTTATTTGTTTCTGTAATATCTAAGTGATTTATGTATTGCTTATTTTTATTTTTGAAAAACAAAACTTGTCAGCATTATTTTTTATACTTAGAAGTAGACACTTGTCCCCCCCATTAAAAATACCTTTTTTTTTAAAGGGATCCGGTCACCAGATTTGGCCCCTATAAGCTGCAGCCACCACCAATCGCATTCTAGAATACTGTATATAGAAGCCCAGGCTGCACTGTATAATGTAAAAAACACCTTTATTATACTCACCTAGGGGGGGCGGTTTGATCCGATGGGTGTCGCTGTTCTTCAGTCTGGCGCCTCCTCCATCTTCTGCAATCTCCCTCCTCCTACCCATTCATGACGCGTCATTCACATAGAGAACTCCATTGCGCTCTTGCACATGCACACTTTGATCTGCCTTGCTGAGGGCAGAGCAAAGTACTTTAATGCGCAGGCGCGAGGAAAGGTCAAAGACCACCAGTGCATGCGCACTACAGTACTTTAATCTGCCTTCAGCCAGGCAGATCAAAGTGTACCTGCGCAGGAGCGCAATGGAGGCCTCACCGTGAATGACGCCGGACTCGTCATGCATGGGGCTAAGCAGGAGGACGGAGATTGCAGAAGATGGAGGAGGCGCCAGACTGAAGAACCACGACACCTGTCGGACCGATCTGCCCCCTAGGTGAGTATAATAAAGGTGTTTTTTACGTTCTACACAGCGGCCTGGGCTCTTATATACATTATTCTGGAATGTTGTATATAAGAGCCCACTGGTGGTAGCCGCAGCTTATAGGGGCCAAATCTGGTGACCGGTTCCCTTTAAAAATAAAAAAAGTTGGAGATCGCAGAAGATAGAAGAGGCACCGAACTGGAGAGCAGCGACACCCATCGGACCGATCCCCCATGTAGGTGAGTATTATCACAGTGGTTTTTTTTACATTATACAGCACAGCCTGGGCTCTTATATACAGTATTCTAGAATGCTGTATATAAGAGCCCATTGGTGGTGGCTGCAGCTTATAGGGGCCAAATCTGGTGACAGGTTCCCCTTAAATCCGATGCTCCAGTTATGAGAAATCTAGTGTAGAAATTTTAACCAAATCAGGCTAGAAGTGCACAGGGGAGGTGTGTAGGTGCATTTGGACTGCTTCTTTACTGCCATGCCTCCACTGCACTTTCAGCCCAATTTGCATATGGCTTCTACACTCGATTTCTCTTGACTGGCACATCGGATTTCTACAAAAAAGGTTTCATTTTTAGATATGAGCGGAATTTTGGAAGTTTGGTTTGCCGGGTTACAGCCAGACTTTTTTAAAGTTTGGTTCTGGACCTTGACTTGACCTGAACTTCATTTAAAGTCACTACTTGGGCAGGTGGTGTCTCCACCCACATACAGCCAGCTATAAACAGGTCACTTCAGGGGCGGGGTGGCAGGTTTTTTACATTTTTGTTTTTTTGGTGCACACTGCATCCGATCATGCTGTTGTTTCCTCCAGTGCGATCCGATCAAACACTGCAAGTGACTCGCACTGGGCTGAGCACCGAGCGTAGCCGAGAAAAACTAGCTTGCACTAGCGTGCACTGCTTGCACGAGTGGTTTGCACATGTAAAACACCCTAACTCCGAACCCAAACTCTGTTTTTTTTTTAGTCTGTGTTTGGTACGTGTTTGGTACTAGAGATGAGCGAACCTTTGGAAGTTCGTCAGGTACATTCGAACCTTAAAAAAGTTTGTTTTTTGACCCCAACTTGATCTGAACCTCAATGGAAGTCAGTAATTGGGCAAGTGGGGTCTCCAACCACATGCAGCCAGCCATAAGCAGAACACTTCTGGGAGAGGGTGGGCTGGGCTTTTCAAAAATGTTTCTTTTTGGTTTTTGTGTGCACACTACATCTGATCACGCGGATTTTACCCCCAGTGCAAGCCATTCAAACACTGCATGCGGCTCGCACCGGGCTGAGCATCACTCATATCCAGCACAGCGCTACTCGCTTGAGTGGTTTGCACTCGCAACTCACTCGAACTTCAAACCCAAACTTTTTTTTAAAGTCTGTTTCCGAACCTGAACTCCAAACATCGAACCTCAGGTTTGCTCAGCTCTATTCGGTATGAATTCCAAACACCAAACACTGAGTTTGCTCATCGTTAGTAATTTTTACTGAAGAAACAAGCCATACCATTGAAGATATGCCGCCGTCTTCATCTGTTTCCAGCGTTGCTCCCGTCGGTCTCCTGGAATTTGTGACTTGCCGGCAGCTTCAGTGTTTCATGGAGTGCGCCGGACATCACAGCTCAATACAAGTCTATGAGAGCCTCGTTCTGGCTCTTATAGATTTGTATTGAGACCTTAAAAAATTGTTTAAAAGAACTGAGAGTCCCCAGTGGTTGATACCATTTAATGGCTAACTTAAAAGATAGTAATAATAGTAAGCTTTCGAGACTACTCAGGTCTCTTCATCAGGCATGGTATAACACAAAATCTGAAGAGTCACATATTTATACACAACAGGACATAGGAAACATGCAGAACTGGACAGCAACATATTTTTCTATGTCCTATTGTGTATAAATATGTGACTCTTCAGATTTTGTGTTATACTGAGCCTGATGAAGAGACCTGAGTAGTCTCGAAAGCTTACTATTATTACTATCTTTTCAGTTAGCCATTAAAAGGTATCAATCACTGTGGACTCTCAGTTCTTTTAAGCAATTTGTTTCATGTCTACTGGCTAACACGGTACAAAAATATATTTTACCTGTATTGAGACCTTGTGACGTAACTTCTGATTTTTGGCCATTCAGAAGCTAAAAGGCACAAGATGGCGCCGTGGGACCAGAGCAATGTCGAAAAAGGATGAAAATGCCAGAGGGAAAGTATAAGACCAGAAGGATACTTTGATTCAATGGAAAAAAGGGAGTATTATCAGCTCACCTTAACCCTTGGAAGATCTATTGCTCGGATGCTGTAGTGCCAGACAGGGAATTGTAAAAGATAAAGAAATCCAGCAAGAGATCTTCTAAAAGTCCAAAATCTTTATTGCCCAAAAATTAAAATCATAGGAATGGTAATACAAAAAAAAAGTAAGCCATTGATATAAAAAACAGACGTGTTTTGGAAGTTATTCCTTAGGCAAAAAAACAGTAAGCCATTGATTTAAGAAACAGACGCGTTTCGGAAGTTATGCCTTAGTCATTGTTCCAGAACAATGACTAAGGAATAACTTCCGAAACGCGTCTGTTTTTTACATCAATGGCTTACTGTTTTTTTGTACTACCATTCCTATGATTTTAACTTTTGGACAATAAAGATTTTGGACTTTTAGAAGATCGTTTGCTGGATCTCTTTATCTTTTACTTTGATTTAATGCACCATTTCAGAGTTAGAAAAAACACAAAAAAACAGCTGGAATGGGGCTTTAACTAAACAAAAAAAAAACAGGTAATTTTCTGTTTATTTGACATGTTCCAGATAAATAATTTGGAGCCCTTATACTGCAAAAATACTGGTTGTCTTTCAGAGTGTGACGGCGTTCTGTCGGGATTGATTGTCATCTACGTCCATATGCCATGCTATAACATTGCACGCACAGCGCTGTTCTGACACTAATTCCTGATTCTTTTCAAGTTCCCTTTTTACCAGTCCAAATCTTTTCTCATGTGATTTAGTTTAATCCTGCAGTCATTTCCCACGTCCGGCACGGTTTGTCTCTTCCAATCTAAATAAGAACGTAACTCTTGAATGAAGTGGAGGACTAACAAGTCTTGTGAGAGCGTCTTATGCTTGTACATATATTTCACGCATTATACGGTATGAAAGCAGAACAGTTATGTATCAGTGTAAAGCCGTCACTATTCATCAGTGATGTCTTTATAACTGCATAATCCTACAGAAGGATATAGCGGCGGAGCAGACTTGGTCATTTGGTTCCATCATGTACCACGATAAGTCAATAATTCACACTTATCAAATGTAAAAAGCATATAATGTATGTCATGTTTGTGAATTTGTTAACATATGCATCCAACAGTTTGACTGGTATACATGTAGGACAGACATGAGATGGTATTAGGGAAAGTACCAGGTATGATATACATGGTATGAATTGCAGCATGTGCTGTCCTGGTAAAACTGAACCATTTTTCTTTTAGGCACGTTTGGAAAATGCCGCAAATTAGGAATGCTTTAACAAATAGAAGCGTTAATAGTTTATTCTTATCAATTAATAAAACGCAAAGTGAATGAACAAATGAGAAATCTAAATCAAATCGATATTTGATGTGACTGCCCTTTGTTTTCAAAAATACATCTATTCTTCTAGGTTGCACAAAGACGAGGGATTTTGTAGGCATATAGTCAGGTATGTAAGTAACCAACTATATAATAGGTAATTAATTATTTGAAATGATTCCTTTTGAATAAGTCTTTAACTGAAACAGAAACAGTGCTGTAGGATTCTTAAAAGTGACTGAGGAACAGTCAAACTTTGCCACAAAGGTGAGGTTGTGGAAGACAGTTTCATGTCAAAGGTCAGACATTATAGTAAAACTGAGCACAGCAACAATACAGAAGGTAGTAATACTGAATCAGCAAGGTCTCTCCCAAGCAAAGCTTTCAAAGCAAATTGTGGTTTGAAGATGTTTTGTTCAAGCTCTTTTGAAGGCATACCAAGAAATGGGCAAAGTTGAGGACCATAGATGCAATGGTCAACAAAGGAAATTTAGTGCTGCAGATGAAAGATACATCATGCTTCCTTTCAAAATCGGACGATGTTCAGCAGTGCCACCAACTCAGACAAAATATATAATTGGTGGAGGAAGGTTGAACTAGATGGACCTAGGTCTTTTTTCAATGTATGTAAGTGACTCGCCCACCCCAGGGCTGTGGGACACCCGGTGCCGGGCCGGACTAGTCCGGGGGACGTCAGTGGTGGCGGGGCCCGACTCCGTGGCCCTGGTGGGTGTCAGTTAAATATGGCTTGATGAATAAAGTTTGTGTTCGTGACGCCACCTGTGGTATGCGGCTATTAAGCCGCCGCTGCCGTATGAGGCCTCCGGGGTGATGGAACGGCAGCAGTGGTGGTACTGCTCCCCACAGGTGGAGCGGTACCCCGGGGCACTGTTGGTGCTTGTGAGTGTCTATGCAGATGAAATAACAGAGGCAACTCCAAGGGTGCAGTTCAAGTTGTTTACTCACAGTTCCTGGTAGGTGTACACTGGGGCCTCTGGACTGCTGAGACCCACTGTCAGGGACCTCCGCCGATCCTGGGTAATTTCTGGAGTAAAAGCCGGTACCCTTCTCTCAAGTGTCTCTGTCTGCAGCTGTCTCCTTAAAACTTGCCTTTGTAGGATGAACCTGGCTCGGCCTCCACAAGAGCCTCCAGGCTGGGAGCTCTCCTGTCGGTTACTTGCCCCCTTTCTAGAGGTTCTGTTGTGGGCTGTGGCCCGGGGAGTTTGCAACTTTCCCTGGGCCTCGGTTTTTACTGTTTGGAGATGATTTTGCACTCCTCCGGTTTCTAGGGACCGTCCCCTGTTGCAGCTTGATCCCTCCACCGATGTTCCTGTGGAACAGGCCACCAGCTCAAAAGCTCTCTGTGGCCCTGGAATCCCTTCTCTTCCTCTGCTTGGTGTCACCTGGACCCTCTGAGTCCCAGGATCTTCACCAGGAAGCGTCACTTTCTTCTCTTAGCTCCTGTCTGACTAGAGCTTTCTTCTTCTTCTCCTTCTCGTCTGCCTCCTGCAGACCTCCTGCTCCTTCCCCTCACTCTCTTCAACTCCTCACTTCAACTGACTACACTTGACCTTCCTTTCTCTGTCTGGTCTCTGATGGCTCCTCCCACCTCCCCAGTTGCTCTGATCTACCCTATAGGAGCAGGGATGGGTCTTACGGCCCCTCCCAGCATGCAGCATGGGAGGGTTGCTGCCACTCTCCCTGGTCCCAGTGCGTACCTAACAATAGGTGTAGTGTAGATTTGCCAGGGGACCGGCGTTCACTCCTTTCCTTACCCAGAATGGACATCACACCGCTAGTTGGGGTGCAATGTTCCTGTGGCGACGGAAGCCTCAGGGGCGCCACATAAGAAGAGGCAACAACCAGTGGGACCCCACTAGACCCATCTACTGTTTGGAGAAGTCTGGCCAAAAGTGGTCTTCATGGAATAATTGCAACCAAAAAGCAACACCTTCCACAAGGAAACAATGCCAAGAGACTTATCTGTGCATGAAAACATACTAATTTGGGTGCAGTAAAATGGAAATAGGTGCTCTCGACTGGTGATGACTCAAAATGTGAAATATTTGACTATAGCATAAGCCAGTTTGTTACCCAAAGGGCTAGAGAGCAGAACAATAATGTCTGCAGGCAACAGTTATGCATGGAGGTTCTTTTAAAATTTTTTGAGCTTTTAGACAAGATGAATGGTTTCTTCAATACTGAAAAATACAGGCAGATACTAAACCTTGATGCAATACTATCAAGGAGCTGATTGATAGGCTCAAAATATATTCTACTTCAGGACAACGATCCCAAAAATACAGCCAATAACATGAAAGCACCTATCTGGCATATTATTTAATTCATTTCATTCCTGGAGTTGTATCACTAATATATGTTTTCTGTATGAAGTAACATACTTACTGTTCGCTGTCTCCAGCTGTTCTCGGTGCCAATCTGGTCCTCTTCTGTTATTTGTGAATAGCGGTCTATGAGAACCCTAATAAAGCTCTAATCTCAACATTATGGAGTATATGAGGATTGCATAAACACACTAGGTGTCACTAGATACAACTAGTAGAGGGATAGTTAAACAAGCTGAGGGTGAGGAGCCAGGAAGTCACATATGGAATACAGCGAGAAAGCCGAGCCAAGATCAGGGGATGACCCAGAGGTCAGGAGCCAGGGGGTAACATAAAAGTCAGGGGCATGGATCGAGAAGGGTAACTAAGGTCTGGGATCAAGAGACAAGATCAGAACAGTACAGTTACTGGCGGTGCTCTGGGTGAGGTTTCTCCCTAATGAAGCAGAACAATCACTTGGAACAAGGCTCCTGTGAACTGACCCATCCCAGCACCAACGCAGGACCTGAGGCCAGGAAACAACCCTTCAACTGGAGCACAACACAACAACAGAGCATCGACTCTGCAGGAGAGCAGAGCAACGCAAATCAGAACTATGACACAGACCAAGTGTGATATCAAATCGGGCTGGGAATGACAGAAGACAAGTGGTAGCAGTTCGTAATGCTTACAGCAGATGATAAGCTTATCAGCAGGTAATATATGATGGGTTAATTAGCACTTATCAAATGATGGGTTTGAATATCTAGACTGTACATTAGTAGATGCTGGTAGGAGAAACCACAGGAGATTGCTAATATGATTGCGACACAATGGGAATAGTCTCTAAGCAATTCCTAATGCTTACAGCAAATAATGATTTCATAAGCAAGTAGCAAACGATGGTCAATCAGCTGGTCCGTAGAGCAGTAAGAACACCGATTCAATACTCCGACACAGAGGTATGTCAAAATAGGCATTGGTAAATGATGCCACTGAAGAATCCTGGACCACTTGTAAGAACCAACGAGAAGCAAAGCAAAGGGCAGTGGTCATAGAAGAAGAAAGCTGATCATGGCCCTGAAGATGGAAGGTTGTGAGACAAATACCGGATCATCTGGGTTCTCAGATTTAAAAGTACAAGTTTAAAACAGTAATACATATGGTAAATTATAATGGGAGGAATTTGCATTAATAATTTAGTAGCAGTGAAGAATACAAAATCTTCATAAAAGCATTATATAGGATAAGGTTCTGCAGGCAGTGTATATATCAGCTGTTACTGATTTGGACTGAAGTGTTATTTCACTTGACTTGAGGATTGATTGATCGCTGATTGATTGTCGTGGATTACAGGACATTGTTATCTGTGCATCAGTAATCATAAATATGCCTGCATTACATGTGCTCTTTTTCCAGTCTTAATGGCCTCTGTCCCGGCAAATTATGTGCACACCATTGGAACATTAACCGAGCGCTGGTGATAAAAGATCTGCAGCGTGTAATCAACAACATATAGATAGTCAACATGTCATTTGTAATGTTTTCTAATGCCACTTCCAGTAGCGAGTATCGTGCCTATAAATAAAATTATGTTCTCCCTACATTTCTGCTGGGGCGTTTTTGTTACAATAAATGTCCTCTTTTTCTGCAAATAAACCTTATACATTCTGGATTATGAGATATTCTAGAAAAATATCTGGCAAAAGTTAAACACAAGAGTAGAAACTTAAAGTAAGACAGTAGCTAAGGTCTGTTCCCAATGGATTTGGTTTATGATGGGGCCCTAATCTGGAAATAAGTGCTAAATTAACAGGTTTTTTTGATTATTCATTATTGTAATAAAGGAATATCTCAAAATTATACTTTATTTGAAAAATTCTAGAGATAAAACAAAGTCGGAGTTAATGCCTAATAGGGTACTAGTACGGTAGAACAAATGATTTTTGAGTGGAGATGAGCGAATCCAAACTTTAAAGTTTGGTGTTCGTACCAAACATAGACTTTACAAAAAAAAAATTCAGAATTCGAGTTCGGGTGCTTTTTGTATGCTAACCACTCGAGCGAGTATTGCTGTGCTCGGGTACGCTCGATGCTCAGCCCAGTGCAAGCCGCTTTCAGAAAATTAAAAATCCTGCCCACGCTCTTCCGTAAGTGATTTTTTTTATGGCTGATTGTATGTGGGTGAAGAACCAAA
This sequence comes from Anomaloglossus baeobatrachus, assembly GCF_048569485.1. Classification (NCBI taxonomy): domain Eukaryota; kingdom Metazoa; phylum Chordata; class Amphibia; order Anura; family Aromobatidae; genus Anomaloglossus; species Anomaloglossus baeobatrachus. The sequence goes on from NC_134359.1 coordinate 40,192,730, forward strand.
CAACAGAATGAGTGACTTCCAATGAGGTTCAAGTCAACTTCGGGTCTAGAACAGAACTTTATCTAAAGTCCGACTGAACCAGCGGAACTTGAACTTATTCAGATTCTCTCATCTCTACAGGGTGGGCCATAAGTATGGATACACCCTGATAAAAAAAAGAGTAAAGTTGAATTAAAAATGGTGGCTTTGCAGACGGCCACCATGGGTGTCACCCAGCCTCAAATTTTTTGCCCCTCCCATGTACTAATATGCCACAAACGGTGAGGTGATATCAGCAACCGCTTCCATTTTATCAGGGTTTATCCATACTAATGGCCCACTCAGGGTGTGTCCATACTTATGGCCCACCCTGTATTTTTGAGTCATTTTCTTGATAAAGGGTCATTTAATTTGACATATTATATCATCACCAGACTACTTAAAGTAATTTTCAAAGTGAGATATCTTAATAAAACAAATATCCTACTAGTCCTACTAGTAAATTTAAAAGTTACTAGAGGAGGAATCCATGATTCGAACAATGAATTATCTGAAACAGACAGTGGGTAAAAAGAGCATTTTTCAGCTTAAAGAACCAAGCAAAGAGTAGTGCACAGATAGTATATTGTTTTCAAGGGGCACCTTTCAATACTTAAAGGGAACCTGTCACTAGAGATGAGCGAACCTTTGGAAGTTCGGTTCGCCACGCAGATTCGAACCTTAAAAAAGTTAGGTTTTTCACCCAGACTTGATCCGAACCACAATGGAAGACAGTAATTTGGCATTTTGTGGAAATGGAAGCTATTCAAACACTGCACACGGCTCGCACAGGGCTGAGCATCACTCATACCCAAGCAAAGTGTCGCTCGCTTGAGTGGTTTGCACTTGTAACTCACTTGAACTTCGAATTGTACTTTGTTTTTTTGGTAGTCAGCTTCCGAACCCGAACTCCGAATATCGAACCTCAGGTTTGCTCATCTTTACCTGTTTCCAGTATTTTTGCATATAAACTATGTCCATCACTTTTACGAGCATATGAATGGAGGTCCTGCAACCCTCTGTGATCTCCACAGACGTGCCCCTTTGTACCTCAGAAACTGTATTTTACCTGCGTCGACTGCATATTGCAATGGGTGTCTCCAGATTGCGATCAGCGCTGCCTCGCTCCCTTCAAACATGGCTTCTTCAAATTGCATGAAAGTGGATGATGTCTCTATGTTATCTACATGGTGCCTGACGTTTGGCACCAGTGCAGTGGAATTGGAGACCTATACAGGTGCGCCTCATTGTGCCCTATTGAACAGCCAATGATTCAATTGCACTTTGGGCACTGTGTGGTTGGCATAGAGACATTATCCACTTACATGGAGTTAGAAGAAGCAGCATTTGAAGGAACCATGGCAGCTTTTGAAGAAACCGAGGTATGCAGGGACACATCTGAGGATATAAAGGGGTTGCAGGAACCCCATTCACAAGAACTTAAAGGTGATAGGCATAGTTTATACGCTAAAAACAGCTGGTGACAGGTTTCCTTTAACTTCCCCTATGGTGGTAGTTCAGGAAAAGGTAACACTTGCTGGTATGAGCAGCAGTGCAATAATTTTTTGTAATTCTTGTAACAAAAAATGAGTTGCACCTGTTACAGTAGAGCAAATCTCCTAAAATTTAATTGGGCAAATTTGCTTAAATTCGAAAGGAATTTTGCCATGAGGGGAGAGAAGGGGTCAAAAAAGAAAAAAAATCAAGCTCACCTTTCCTCTCCTATTCTTATGCTGTTGGCACTACCTCTACTGCTGCCATCAAGCACTTGAATTCCATGGCTTGGCTTTCTCCATAACAGTGCTAAGGCAAGCAACCATAGGAGAACCATAATTATCCTCACTCAATCACATGGGAGGGGCAACAGGCAAACATGACGTGAGGGTCCTCCACCCACATGACCGCATGAAATTGGCCTCATCACTGAAATTGAGCGAGTAAAGAGGCTGAAGAATGGAGGACAGGGAAGCAGCAGCAAAGATGGTGGACGTGGACAGAGGCGGCATAAGAAAACTGTCACGCTTGCCAGGTAAGACAAGCATGGTGGGGGGGAGTTCAGACCTAGGTGCGTCTGATGCACAAAAATACAGCTAAAAGAGAAGACACCAAACCAGTGGGAGGCCCTGGAATTAGTGAGTGAGAACAGTGGGACACCTAACCTGTCCTCACCTGCAGCTGTCCCTACTCTCCTAGCCAGTCCCTATACAGTCTCCGCAACTGTTGCTGAATAGGAACCTGAAACCCTGAGAAGACCCTAAAGGTACCCTGACTAGTGAATTGCAGGTAGGGTACACTAGACCCCACCACTGCACTAACCAGACACAAGGTAGGGTAAGACAAACGGGGGGAAGTAACAAAAGGAATAATGCAGGAGAGCAGGAATCTTCATCAGCAGAACCTTCCTCCAAGACAGCCAGAGACCAAACGACTTTGTATCTTCAGCAGGGATTGCTGGGAAACCCCACTAATTAAATCTGAAGGGCGTGACTATTTAGTAAATGCAGCTGATCACTCAGCTAGGAACTGCTTGGAAAAGATACAAGAGAAAAAGTGACGTTTAACCATTTCAGAGCCAGATGAGTGGTTCCTATCCAAAGACTGTCACTGGTCTCTAAAAACAGGGAGACAAACATGACAAAAACTTGGAAAGGTTGGGTGTAGAAGTTTTTCTTTAATCTAAACTCTTTCCCAGCCCTCATAAGGATACAGCAATTTCATGGCCAGCTACAAATTGATTCACTCATCTTTACAGTCCCTTATAGGCAATAATTACTGCTATATTCTATAACGATATTATCATCTAGAACAGTTGATAATGTAGCACTTTGTCAAGACATAAGTTTCTCTAAAAATGTAGCACAGTCTGTTTTAATTCATGGTTTCAGTAAGTCATGGGTTGCCAACGCCTATCTGCGATGCTCATTAGTGTTAGGTCAGGTCCCCGGTTCCATCTCTCTGACCACAGGTGGGTTGTTCAAAATTAGAATCATTAATTGAGCAACCGTTTCGCAAAAATGGATATTTTAACAATCAGGTCAAAGATGTCTTGAGTGTTTAATTTGCCCATGTGTTACAAAAAAAAAATGTTAATTTCTCAATACCGTAAGAAAATGGTTACTAACCAAAGGAGTATTTTTTTTACTTCTTTAAAAAATAACCTATATCTATATTACATAAAAAATAATAAATAAAAATTGAATTAAACAGTTAAAAAATGTGATTGAAATTTCTAAAAAAAAATCAAATTTGAAAAATATGTTGATATACCCTTTCTTTCTGTATTCTTAACCAATGTAAACAAAATTACATTTTTTTCCCATCATTTTGGACTTATGATATCATCATTAAATTTGTTTCAATAATTATCTAAAATATATTTTCTTAAAATGTAACAATAAATGTATCAATCTGTGCTGCTAGTAAGTTACTATTCAATTGCAGATCCTTTGTGTAAAATGGTAACCAATTTAAAAATGTAAATTTTAGGAAAAAAAAATTGTAATTACATATTACATGTTTTATCAGTTTACTTGACTAAACAACCATGTGTGTGGTAGTCATTAACTCCTTCCTGGAATGACTATTTTTGTTTTTGCGTTTTTTATTTTTTCGTCTTCCAAGAGCCATAACATTTTATTTCTTCTGACGGCATAGCCATATTAGGGCTTAATTTTTTGCAGGACGAGTTGTACCTTTAACACTAGAACTACTGGACTCGTGATACCTTTATAGAAATACATGGTGCAAAGTAGTCAAAATGACTACCTCAGTAGTTCTAGTGTTAAATGACCCCACCATTTTTTTGTGATTTACTGGAAAACAGGAAAAAAAAATCCAAGTGCAGCAAAATTGCAAAAAAATCCCTCAACATTTCACAATTATTTTTGGGGGATTTTAGTTAGAGTTTTCAGTATACAGTAAAACGGTCTTGGCAATATGATTCTAAATATCTGTATCAAACATGCATAGCTTTTGAAGAACAATTTGGAAATTTGTTAACAAAAATTTGCATATATCACCATCTTTCGAGTCTTGTAACGTTTTCAATTTTCATGTCATGGAGATGTGATAGGGCTTATTTTTTGTGCCATGAGTTGAACGTTTTATTGATAAAATTTTTGGGTAGACACACTGTTTTATTCTCCACTTCCTCCATTTTTTTGCAGTGTTGTGGCAGCCAAAAAAACATAATTATAGCATTTAGACATTTATATTTTTTATTCTCATTACACCCTATACTGATTGGGTTTATTAATTTAATATTTTGATAGATTAGACTTTTATGGACTTAGTAATACCATATATGTGTGTTTTTATATCTAATATATAAAGCTGAATGTATGTATGTGTGTGTGTATGTCCGGGATTGGCATCTGCACCGTCGCAGCTACAGCCACAACATTTTGCACACTCGCACGTCTGGAACCCGAGAGCGTCATAGGCTATGTTGTGAGGCGAAATTTTAACCCCGCGTGTTCCAATTTACCAATCAATTTTGCCCCTATCTACGTAATGGAGAAAAAGTGAAACGAAAAGTGTATCCGCACCGTCGCATTTACAATCACAAAATTTTGCACAGACACCTCATGTGACCCAGGGAACGTCTTAGACTATGTTTTGACAGGAAAATTTAACCCCGCGCTTTACAGTTACTCTCCAAAAAACATGCCTTCATTAAAGTAAATGGAGCCTGGAACTACAGGTTATTAGTAGGAGCTGTGAGTGGCTGCTATAGGAACAAAGGACATTCCTAGTATAAGAAGCTTATATGTGAGGTAATAAGATGTCGGTGGGGAGAGGGATAGAGAGAGACAGAGAGAGACAGACAGAGAGACAGACAGAGACAGACAGGGAAAGAGATAGACAGAGACAAACGGTGAAAGAGACAGACAGAGACAGACGGTGAAAAAGACAGACAGAGACAGACAAGGAAAGAGACAGACAGAGACAGACCTGGAAAGAGACAGACCTGAAAAGAGACAGACCTGGAAAGAGACAGACCTGGAAAGAGACAGACCTGGAAAGAGACAGACCTGGAAAGAGACAGATGGGGAAAGAGACAGACAGACATGCAGACAGGGACAGAGACAGGCAGACAGGGAAGGAGGAGACAGCCAGAGAAACAGACAAAGATAGATGGGGAAAGACACAGACCTTGATAGAAACAGACGGGGAAAGAGACAGAGAAATAGAGACAGACAAAGACAGGCAGACACGGAAAGAGACAGACAGGAAAAGACACAGACAAAGAGACGGGGAGACCGACCTGGAAAGAGACAGACAGAGCACATTGCTTGGCCAATTTAGTTAAATCTGTGTGGAATATCTGTGGTGTTGAAATATATGCTGTGAAATGCTTCTATTAGCTTAGTTTTTGCCTTTTAATAATTACATTTATATCTATTTGTTTTGTGTTTTTTGTGTGCACAATACAATTTTGTTAATACATTCTATTTTGTTAACAGCAGTTATTAACCCGGGCGAAGCCGGGTAGTACAGCTAATATATATATATATATATATATATATATATATATATATATATATTCTTTAATTTTTCTTTTAATCACTGCTCACTATATGTTAGTGTCCTTAAGAGTAAAGTTGTGTGAATCTGAGGTTTCATTTTTAAACTGAATGTCAACTTAAAAAAATCAAGGTTGGGGTCGGGTTTCGGATGCTTTACGTGCAAAGTTCACTTGCACGAGCATCCCTGTGCTCAGGTACACTTGGTGCTCAGCACAGTGTTAGCCACTTGCAGTGTTTGAATGGCGCACACTGGGGGTAACATCAGCACGATCACATGTAGTGTGCAACCCAAAAAATAGTTTGAAAAAGCCCGCCGACCCTCCCCCGGAAGTGATGTGCTTATGGCTGGCTCTTTGTGGGCAGAGACTCAAACTGCCAATCAGTTACTTGCTCCGGGGTTCAGGTCAAGCTCGAGCCAGTGGAGGCTTGGCTCCTTGGCTGCCGGCAAATCGAACCGCCACGGAACCGCTCATCTCTACTTAGGAGTGTTGAACCTGTACACATCCAAATGTTTGTATTATACACCTCAATCACTGTCTTCTATGAACAGCAGCCAATAGCTAGCATTCATAGGAGTGATGGTATGACACCCACAACTGTCTTCATCAGAGCCCCCGGCCACGATGGCAACCCATCGGTGCATCACAATCATGTCACAGGGGCACCAGTTGGCATTTAGATTTACACCCCCCCCCCCACTGACATGCTCAAAGATTGACAGCGGCATTTAAAGGATTAACAGCCATGGGTGGAGATCTACGCTACTTGTTGCTTTTATTTTCAGATGGCAGAATATCACAGCCATCATCTGCCAGAAAAGATGTGGGCTCAGTTCCAGCTCTCATTTCATTAGGCCCAATGATCAGATGATTATTGGTACTCTGGTATCAACAATCATCCGTTATCGTTGGGAAAAACAGATTTTTCCTACAGTGACCACTACAGGAAAAATGTGGCATTGCATTCCAGCCATTCAAATAATTGACCAACTGTGTAACACATAGACGAACCAATTCTACCAGAATAAGGACCTATTGCTCTTTCACATGTGCGTATAAACCATGTATTTAAAAAAACAGTACCGGTGTCTTCAGTGTTTTCCATCAGTGTGCCATCCATGGTTTTCCTGTATGGCTAAAGAAATAAAAAAAATTACAAAGCTTCTCCTATACTTTCAATGTTAAACACATTGACGGAACATAAACACCATTGGTCTGCTGTATGTATTTTTCACAGACCCATAGACTTGTGTTTGCAGGCATTTGTCATCCATACTACCAGAGAAAAAGAACATAAAAATATGGAGGTTATAATGGGTACTTGTGGTATTCATGAAAAAAAAACTCTGCTCTGGCTCATATATACTATAAACACATTTATTATTGGATTTTTTTCTGAAAGCTCAAAAAATCAAATCTAATATCTGTTTCAAAATAGAAAAACAAACCATAATTAAAAAAAACAAACCCTTATTTAAAAAAATAGCCAAATTATTTTAAGTCGTTAGGTTCGAAATTTGCTCAATTATCAAGGAAATAATAAAAATGGTAATAATAATTATTGGAATTTACATTCTATTATTAATGTATTGCCGTGGTGTTGTTGCCAAGATTTTCCACATATCACAAGGCTTTGGCAGATAGTTTGATAATTATTTTAAGAATGAGTCAATGTGATTTAGTATATGTTGCTAATATAAAATAAAATGTATACATTTTACGTATTTTGGGGGTAAGTATAATTAGTAATTATTTTTTTATTGTTTTATTATTTTTATTGTCATTTTGTTTTATTTTTTTTTACAATAATTACATTTTTAAATTATTTATTAATAAATACAATTGTAATATTTTTTTTGCTAGATGTTCTCATTCATTTCATATTTTGCGTATTTTGGAGGTATCAGTAATTATTTTTGATTACGGTTTTATTATTTTTATTGTCGTTTTGTTTCATTTTGTTTTACAATAATTACATTTATTAAATTATTAAGAAATAAAATGTTAATATTTTATTTTCAAAATGTTTTCATTCTTTCAATATTGTGCATATTTTGGGGATAATTATAATTAGCAATTTTTTTATTGTTTTATAATTTTTATTATTTTGTTTTACAATAATTACATTTTTCAATTATTAATTAAACAAAAATTTATATTTTATTTTCAAAATGTTCTCATTCATTTCATATTTTGGGTATTTTGGGGGTATTTATAATTAGCAATTATTTTTTATTATTGTTTTATTTTTTTTTTTTTTTACAAAAATTGTATTTTTAAAATATTATTTTTGGAGGGTAAAAATTGTACTTATTTTTTGTTGTTTTAGGTTTTCACTATAATTTTATTTTTTAAATATGTTTTCATTTTATTGATTACTATTTATAATAATAATAGTCTTTATTTCTATACTATTTGTTAGAATGTTAGAATGTAGGAGTTTTAGTTTGGTATGTTTGGGGAATATGTTGCAATTGCCACTATCTACTACTTCTAATAAATATATATCGCCGGTGTAAATAATAAAATGAATATTTGTATTGTAAACTATGTTCCCATTTTGAGAACTTGAATCAGACCTCCGATATTTGGAAACGATTGACAACGAGGTGGCAGCACATGTAAGACTTTATATTGTGTGTTATCACAAGTGACAATTATACTGGTCTACAGCTGTAATTTACCCCGACCACTAAGCCAGCTTCTCTGAATAAATGTTCTCTAACCTGTGATTTCGCTCTTGTCGCCCAGTCAGGGCTCCACTCCATAGATATCACATGAACTACCTCTATATTATTTCTGGAAGATTGTAACTTTTACTGTACGGATCAAAAGCACATGAATGTTTGGAGAATTTTCATGTCATTATTCTCAGTGGGGTCCATGGTCCATTTCACACTTCAAATTCGGACCTAGTGGCAAGCTATGTAATTCGGAATAATTTAACTAGTACTCTTCATTTTCACATCATCCAGTGCCTTTATTTTTCCTGATATCTAATTGCTTTGATTTTTTGGCCTATGCGACAATAATTATTAGTTGAAATACGACTCTTTCTTCCCCCCCCCTAATTGTCAGGGGGGCAGTTTACAAGCAATGACATGTATAGAATTTTTGTATTTCTTTTCAAAAAATAGCTACAAATTTTATTTTGTGATAATATCTTTAAGAATAAAACTGCGGGTAATACACAATAATTTCAAATCAACACGCCAATAAACAAGCAATAAAATATATTTTTGAAACATTATTCACAGATCTGACCCAACCATATAAAGGGACAGTGCTTAAAAATTTTGTAGCTTCATAGAAAAACAAAAGGCATTATTGAAATTTGTGAATTTTTTTGTCTAGGTTTGGATGGTTTTTTTTTTACGGTTTTAGTTTTGTTTTTTATTCTTTTAATTTTAATTTTAAATAAAGTCTATTTTATTTTTGCTCGCCTGTTTTTTTGCTCTTTTTCTCTTTTATAGAATAATAGAGAACTTAAAAATGTTGTAGCTTCATAGAAAAACAAAAGGCATTATCGAATTTGAGAAATTTGTTGTCTAAAGGCCCCGTTACATGCAACGACATATCTAACGATATATCGCCGGGGTCACGGATTCCGTGACGCACGTCCGACATCGTTAGCAACGTCGTTACGTGTGACACCAATGAGCGGCCGTTAACGATGGAAAATACTCACCAAATCATCCATCATTGACAAGTTGTTCATTTTCAAAAAATAGTTGATTGTTGAGAACGCAGGTTGTTCGTCGTTCCTGTGGCAGCACACATCGCTACGTGTGACACCTCGGAAACGACGAACTACAGCTTACCTGTGGCCGTCGGCAATGAGGAAGGAAGGAGGTGGGCGGGATGTTACGGCCGCTCATCTCCGCCCCTCCGCTAATATTGGGCCACCGCACGAACCGCCCCCCCCTTAGAAAGGAGGCGGTTCGCCGGCCACAGCGACGTCACTAGGCAGGTAAGTTCGTATGACGGCTCCTAACAATATTGTGCGCCACAGGCAGCGATTTGACCGTGAAGCACAAACGACAGGGGCCGGTACACTCGCTAGCGATATCGCTGCGTGTAACACCCCCTTTACTTTTGGATTTTTTTCAACCTTTTATAAAGTCTATTTTATATTTGCTCGCCTATTGTTTTTCTTTTTTTTTTCTCCTTAGTGACCAATAAAATTCCAAACACCTCCCACAATCACCTCAGTTGGAAGTATTTTGGATTTCCAGATGTTTTCAGCCAATTTAACAATTCATCAATACCAAAAAATGTTATTTGGCCCTTCCCAGCCTAAAAATAGCATCCCACAGATGTTAGCTGTGTAATGTCAGCTCGCATCAAGGCCAGAGGTTTGTAATAGAGAGGCGTCTATCAAAAAACACACACAAAAATATTTTATTGAAAAAACACAGCCTTGCAAGCCATGCAGATGCAAAGTAGTCCACCGAATCTGACATAGTCCATGTCATGATCCAAGACCGGGATTCTCCGCTCCAGAGTTTCCCAGACCCGGCCTGTTCATGTTAGGGGTTAACTCCCATCAGCCTCATTCTGGTTTCAGGAGGCATTATATATGGTCTCTGAAACTGCATTCCTGTGCTGGTTATAGTTTTGCTCTGCAGCCTGTGACTAGCTCTGGTGAGAATTCCTGTTTGATCTGACTTCTTGTTACCGTGCCCTGACCTGTACCCTCATTCGTCTGTCCCTGTCCCTAACTTCCCGCTCCTGTCTATTGTTTGTGTTTCCCTCTGCATACCTTATCACCTGGCTTCCGACTCGGTTCTGTTTTTTAACGTGATTTTGATCCCTCCTTTGCAATGACTAGACTTTTCTGCCTAGACCCTGTCTGTTTGACTACTCTATTGCCCCCTGGTGGTTCGCCTGTTAACTGCCTGCTGAAGTTACTCTGCTGTACTTCAGCTGCCTTTCTGTTACAGTGTTACTTTGTCTCTCCTTCACTCCTCTGCTGCCACCTAGTGGGGAATATGATGTACTACGGCTTACCAACCCTTTGTACAGTGTGACAGTCACAAATGGAAACCTGAAAGTCATATAAAAAAAGAAATAAAGATACCTGGTGACTGTGATGAGAGTTTATGACATGACATGAATTTCAGGTTCTGGGGGTTCAGCTGGACTTTATCTAAAGTTTTGTTTTGGACCTGAAAAAGACCTGAACCCCATTGGAAGTCACTGATTGGCAGTTTGGCTCTCCGCCCACATACAGCCAGCCATAAACAGATTACTCCCGGGGAAAGAAGGGCGAGATTTTCTTTTTTTTCTTTACACTACATCCGATAATGCTGTTTTTACCCCCAGTGAAACCACTCAAACAATGCAAGCAGCTTACACTGGACTGAGCACCGAGCGTACCTGAACACAGTGATGCTTGCTTGAGTGGTTTGCATTTGTAAAGCACCCGAAATCTGAACTTGAACACTGATTTTTTCGTAAAGTCTGTGTTCAGTACAAACACTGAACTTTAAAGTTTGGGTCCGCTCATCTCTTGTTACCTCTCATCACTGCTCTTGCCGGGTCACACCGAGGGCAGCGTGAGACCTAGAATGTCTCATAAGTGGTGATATTATTGACGTCATCACCGCTTGTTACAGTTGCCGAGTATTGCAGAGTAGAGCCTGACTGGGAGTGACCTATGAAGTGTTCTCAGAACGAGGCTCCATAAGTTGTACTACAGAATTGGTGGACGTCATGGGAATGCCATGGACTACATCAAAACAGCGGGGATTATTTTTTTAATAAAAATTGGTGAATGAGGGACAGTATTTTGTCTTTTTTTTCTTTCTCCTTATGTCTCTCAGGTTTCGATTTGTGAACTACGTCTGATTCAGTGGACTACATCAGATCTTCATGGCTTTTTTTTCAATATATTTTTTAATCAAGGCTAGAGTCTGTGTTTTTTTTAAAATAAAACATCTTTGTGTGTTTTTTTCTTTTATCTTACTGGGCTAGTAATGGGGATGTTCTGATAGATGCTTCTGTATTACTAACACCAGGGATGGCTTAATGCCAGCTGACACTACACAGCTGACATCAACCCTAACTACCAGTACCCCAATTTCCACCACACCAGGGCAAGCAGAAATGTGATGTGCAACTTCTGGGGTGGCTGCAGGCTGCTATTTTTAGGATGGGAAGGGCCCAATAAATATGGACCTTCATAGCCTGATAATATCAGCCCGCTGCTGTTTTCTTTACCGTGACTGGTTATCAATAAATAGGGGTGCCCCATGCTGTTTTTTTCATTTATTTATTTATTTAAACATAAACAGCTGCCCAATAAGCTCCATGGGATGTAATTTTATTATATTGGGAGGGGGGTGCAATTTTATGTATGTCTGTCAGTATATATGTCTCTATCATTCTATCTAATATATATCTCTATAGCATTCATTTGTATCCAAAAAAACTAAAAAACTGCAGGTGAGAAGCCCATTCAAAAAGTTATGCAAAAACACAATGAAAACAATGCAAAAATGTTTCCCTTTGTATTTTACCTGCCAAGAGATGCAAAAATAGTTCACAACATTATACACATACACTAAAGGCCCCGTTACAAGCAACGACGTATCTAATGATATATCGCCGGGGTCACGGATTCCGTGACACACATCCGGCATCGTTGGTGACGTCGTTGCGTGTGACAGCAAGGAGCGACCGTTAATGATGGAAAATACTCAGCTTATCGTCCATCGTTGACACATCGTTCCTTTTCAAAAAATTGTTGATTGTTGAGCACACAGGTTGTTCGTCGTTCCCGAGGCATCACACATTGCTACGTGTGACGCCTTGGGAACGACGAACTACAGCTTACCTGCGGCCGCCGGCAATGTGGAAGGAAGGAGGTGGGCAAGATGTTACGTCCCACTCCACTTCTATTGGGCGGCCGCTTAGTGACGCCGCTAGAACCACTCCCTTAGAAAGAAGGCGGTTCGCCAGCAACAGCGACGTCGCTAGGCAGGTAAGTACGTGTGACAGCTCCTAACGATTTTGTGCGCCACGGGCAGCGATTTGCCCGTGACTCACAATCGACGGGCACGGGCGCTTTCACCAGCGATCTCGCTAGCGATATCGCTGCGTGTAACACCCCCTTAATACTCTAACAACATTGTTCTCTGGGAGTCAGAAATGCATCCAAGTGTCTTTTCCATGCTGTTCCAATTCCATTTGAGTGCTGTTGCCATCCATTTCAGCAATTTTCCTGCCCCCACCCTAGCCCTTCTGTTAGGGTCTTTTGGATAAATGCTCAAGTTTCCCAATGACTTTCTTTCATTATACTCGATACTTGAGTCGAGCCCGTACGGGCATCCGATCTGCTTGATTTGAGTAAGGAGTACTGGAGCATTTTAGTGCTTGCTCATCACTAGAAGAAATCCATACTTGAAATTGTATGCTAATGAGTTGCAAGTTCAGTATTGCGAACACTGCACTTACAGTTCTCCTGCATCTCTGCCTATTCTCCACCCGCTGCCTGCTTCCTGTCCCTCATGGTTCAGTGACCGATCTGTCATCCCAACCAGCTAAACCTAAACTAGTATCAAATTCTAGGTGATGTATGTTTGGTTCTACAGATTATTGAATGTTCTCAGCGAGAGGAACAAAATTATAATCTTGTGATACCTTTTAATGGCTAAGTAAAATAAAATAAAGTGATGTTACAAAGCAAGCTTTCGAGACCTCTCAGGTTCCTTCATCAGGCATGGTATGACAAAATATCATACCGTGCCTAATGAAGGGACCTGAGATGTCTCGAAAGCTTGCTTTGTAACATCACTTTATTTTATTTTAGTTAGCCATTAAAAGGTATCACAAGATTATCATTTTGTTCCTCTCAATGAGAACATTCAATAATTTTTCAGCTGGCTAACACGGTACCAAAACCTTTTCACTTAGTTCTACAGAGAAGTGGGGAAACCTTCAGTATGTAATATAGGTTGTTAGTGCTTATGAAAACAGCTGCAGTACAGATCCATATAGTAAGAAAACATGATACTACACCCATAATTTTCTATTGATCCATACAGGCTCTTATTTTCATAGCATGAAATATCATGTAGGTATTTTTCCGTAGAAGCATTGCTATAATACAGACCCACACATGCAGACATCTTGAATTTGTACCTGGAGTGCCTACACCTCAAATTGTGTTACTCTGCAACATTTGTGCACATGGCTTTGTCACATTCTTGAAGTCCTAAATTGCATCTTGTATACATCTATTTCAATCTATCTAACACTATTACAAAAAACATCAATCGAACCTTAGTAAGTAAGCCACATACCCAACCCAAGTGGATAAACCAAAGTACTCAGAACCTTAAAGTGAACCTGTCAGGTTCTGGGTGCATAATGCTAATCCCTGCCTAACCGTCCCTGTATCTAGTAGCATACATACAGTATTTCCAAAGATCTTTTATCATATGCTAATGAGGCCAGGGACTAGTCAAAAGGGCATTACTTCCCCTGGCTAGTCGGCCCACTTAGCATTTTAGCATGCCCCTGTGGGCGTGCTAACATGCTAATGAATGCGTAGCATCAGTGGCATGGTCGCTCTCACCTCTCTGCTGCCACCGCTGGTTTTCGGCTCAGTGCACAAGATCAGAACATCTCCGGACTTCCAGTCATGCGCACTACACCAGTTGGAAGCTGGAACGTGTAAACCTGGCTCCATAGTGCGCATGAATGAAAGTCCGGGACTTCTGATCATGCGCATTGTTAGTACGCCCACAGGGGCGTACTAACATACTAAAATGGCTGACTAGCCAGGGAAAGTAACGCCCTTGCAATTAATCACTCATTTCATTAGCATATGTAGCGCCCCTGAACCTGTCAGGGCACTACTAGGTACTGCATCCTGTCAAAGATGCAGGGCCTACCCCCAGGGACCTGGAAGACCAGTGCCAGTAACATCAAAACACATAAACATCCCCAGTTTCCCTCTCCCAATCATTGGTGACTGACTAGTTTGGGACCCAATGGATGGCCACCCAGGGGTGGAGCTGATCCAGTCCACTAGACGACAACCAGGGGGGAGGAGTGACACAGTAGTTCAGTCTGTAGTGACAGTTGTAAGAGACGGACGTGTATCCAGAAGGGGTCGTGTAGCAGTGACCTAGCTGGTGAAGGAGAGTGGTTGCCAGGGAGTAACGTTGTCCATGGCAACCACTGTAACATAACGTAACCACTGTAAAGTTGTTTTTAACGTTGTCTGTCCCTGCATCTTAATAATTTAATTAAAAGTTATATATTACTTGATCAGTCTTTAGTTTAGGGATCTAGTTGCCTCTTGGCAAATTGTAAATAATGTTTGTATAACCCCTACGCTGACTGCTAAAAGGAGCTCCTAGTAGTTTGGTTGCCAGGGAGGGTCCGACGAGGTACCCCTGGTACCATAGCACCGACGGGGCACAGGGCCGTAGGTCAGGCGAATGCTTCAGGCTACCTGACAAATACCTGCACAGTGAGGGGACCATCCAGGTCTTCACTGGCCCAAGATTCCGGGGGCACCAGCAGTAAAGACAGAGCCAGGGACCGGAACAGAACACCGACCCTACAGGGTTCACACTGCCCGCCGTACGGACCAGAGACTGACGACAAACAGTAGGGGACCCCCAGACACACCAAGCCACGGGGTTCCACCAAACCAGTGAGAGGTGCAGGGGAAAGAAGCCACCAGGTTACCTACCACACCGGCACAGAGACAAAAGGGACCAGGGGTCGAAACCAGCCATCATCAGTGAACTGGCATTCCCATCGTGTGGCCTCCATTCTTTCCACGCTGCACTCCATCATCCATCCACTGGGGCTCAGCCCTACTTGTGAAGGGCCCAACATCCAAGCTGCCATCACCATCAATCCCAGCGGCAATAGACTGTGCAGCGGAGGCTCCATCTATCTAGCCGCAACCTGCAAGTGGCGTCACGACATAAACTCTCTAATCTCCCCTGTATATAATCCCCTTTCAAGCAACCCCCAGGGTCACAGAACTGGACATCGGCCATTACACACCCGTAACACAGCATCCCAGTACATATACGGCCCGGGACCCTGTACCCTATAGCCCTGGGGCGGGTCACATATGGTAAAAGATCTTTGGAAATACTTTATGTATGCTACTAGATACAGGGACAGTTAGGCAGGGATTAGCAATATGCACCCAGAACTGCTCGTGGGTCTGGGTGCATATTGCACCTCACAGGTTCCCTTTCAATAATTCAATGTTTTGCCATTATGTGAACACCTTGTCTTATCAATATATTTGGATACTAAAATCGGCTTATTTACCTTTTTTTTTAGCCAAAATAATCAGAACATGTTTAAATCTAATATGAAATTTTAAAATTCATATTTACATTTTTTTAAATTAAGTTTATAAATTCTACATTGCCAGCACTAAAGCAAAGTCAACATTAACCGTTTACATTGCAGTCTATATTTTTTCAGATTACATTGAATTATGGGAAGTAGAATTATTTGCCATTTTAAACCAAAACAGACATTTTTTAAATTTAACTTGAAAGTTTAAAATTCATATCATTTTTTTTTTTTTTTTACAATTCAGGATATCATTTTGTAATTTCTAACCTGAATTAGAGTCAACGTTACCGTTTACATTACAGCTTAGATTTTTAGATTTTTAATTGTCAATTATTGCAACCAAATTGTAGTATTTTGAAGCCATTTTTTTCTGTTTTTTATTCTTTTAAAAAAATATTTAAAAACATATGTAACTTTTCAAATGTATTTCATTCATCGGGCCACTAACATGTATTTAAAACATCCTTTTTGTATTAATTATTGGCACTGAAAAAGGCTAAATTCAGAATAACCCTCCTTTTGGAAGATCTAATTGCTAAGGACCTAGTCTTAATATTAACTGGGGTAATTACTATGCATAGCACACCCACCCAGAATGTTTGCATAGCTATCACAAGCGCTTTCATAAATGATGCTTTAATTAGTCTTAATTAGAATTTGTTTAAGTCAGCAGGGAATGCAGAGCCCATGAAATGATGTATGTAATAAGCATCAGGCTCACTTTTTACTTGGGGAATAGAGCTGACAAAATCACATCACATTAAATTGATTCAGTCAGAATTAAAATTCTTATGGTATTAATTAAATGAGGGATCTCATTAGCAGACTGCAAGATGACGGAGTGACTCTTTGGTGACCAGATGTGAAGGAAACTGTATTAAGCATGAGCACTGGTAGACTGAAACGTCTTCTTAAACATTGGGGTAGGAATATATTTCACAAAACTTCATATTAATGATAGGGAGAAGTTAATAAGTATATCAATCCATTTTATATAAAATACAGCAAAAACTGTATAGAGTAACAATGCCATATAAAATTAATATTTTGTTAATTTGCTTTCTCGATGTATGAAGGTAGAAGGGGAAGAAAAAAAAAATCACACTTGAAGGATGAAAAAGCTGCAATAAATATTATGCTTAAAGTGTAACTGTTTTAATTTAAAAAACAATTGTACACATGAAAATGAACAACTTTTTGTAATATATCTTATCAGTCATTATCAAAAATCTCAATTCTGAGATAAAATCTGTATTAAGTGAAGACTTTTCCATTACGGAGATAGGAGATGGCAGTTAGTGCTGATGAGATTCTATGATGGGAGGAGGGAGGAGCTAGATGCAGAGGGAGGAGCTAGAGGAAGAGGGAGGAGCTAGAGGAGGAGGGAAGATCTAGAGGCAGTATGAGGATCTAGAGGAAGAGAGAGGAGCTAGATGCAGAGGGAGGGGCTAGAGGCAGAGGGAGAAGCTAGAGGAAGAGAGAGGAGCTAGATACAGAGGGAGGGGCTAGAGGAAGAGAGAGGAGCTAGAGACAGAGGGAAGGGCTAGAGACAGAGGGATGAGTTAGAGGAAGAGAGGAGCTAGATACAGAGGGAGGGGCTAGAGGAAGAGAGAGGAGCTAGATGCAGAGGGAAGGGCTAGAGACAAAGGGAAGAGTTAGAGGAAGAGAGAGGAGCTAGAGACAGAGGGAAGGGCTAGAGACAGAGGGGAGAAGCTAGAGACAGAGGGGAAGAGCTAGAGGAAGAGAGAGGATCTAGATACAGGGGGAGGGGCTAGAGGAAGAGAGAGGAGCTAGAGACAGCGGGAAGGGCTAGAGACAGAGGGAAGAAGCTAGAGACAGAGGGGAGGAGCTAGAGGAAGAGAGAGGAGTTAGATGCAGAAGGAATGGCTAGAGGCAGAGGGAAGAGTTAGAGGCAGAGGGAGGAGCTAGAGGAAGACAGAGGAGCTAGATGCAGAAGGAGGGGCTAGAGGCAGAGGGAAGAGTTAGAGGCAGGGGGAGGAGCTAGAGGAAGAGAGACGATAGATGCAGAGAGAGGGAGTAAAGGAAAAGAGAGAAGCTAGATACAGAGGGAGGGGCTAGAGGCAGAGAGGGTAAGAGCTAGAGGAAGAGAGAAAAGCTAGATGCAGAGGAAGGGGAAGGAGGCAGAACTCTCCACCCTCCACTGTCTTCTATCTACATAGACTCATCAGTAACAATCGTCATCTCCTATTTAGATAGAAGATGAAGGAGAGGGTCTAACTTCTCCCTCTGCCTCTAGTATCTCCATCTGCTTTTAGTTTCTCTGTCTCTAGCTCCTTCCTCCTCCCGTGTTTCAGGGAAGATGTGTCTTCTTCAGGGAGAATCTTAAATTTTGGAACCTAAATATAACGTAGTACATGTCTCACGGCACTGATCAGAGTGTTTTTCTCCCCCTCTCTATCTTTTCTTCTGCTTTAGAAATTTCTTTAAGTACTACTTTAAGGCTATGTGAGCACGCTGCGGATTTACCACAGATTTTACCATGGATTTGCCGTGGATTTGCTGCAGAAAATGTGTCTAACATTTCTGCAGTCAATCCCCAGCAAAACCTATGGGTATAAAATAAATGCTGTGAGCACACTTCTTTTTTTTATACCTGCGGATTTACCCGCGGCAAATCCGCACCAAACCGCGGCAAAACCGCATGCGGATTTCGTTGTTGTTTTGGTGCGTTTTTTTACCGCAGGTGTGGGATTCTTTAAGGCTATGTTCGCACGTTGCGTTTTTTACCGCGTTTCTGCAGCGTTTTTGGCAGCAGCGTTTTTGCGCAAAAACGCATGCGTTTTTGATTTCCAGCAAAGTCTATGGGAAAAGCAGAAATCCTGTCTGCACTTTGCTTTTTGTTCAGCAGCGTTTAATTTGCATATTTGTGGTCAAAAACCATGCTGAAAAAGAAGCAGCATGTCAGTTGTTTTTGCCATTTCTGCAGCGTTTCCTTAACATTGGAGTCAATGAGAAATGGCAAAAAGCAACCAAAATCACAATTCCTGCGTTTTTCATGCTTTTTACCTGCTTTTCAACTGCGTTTTTGGCTCCAAAAACGCATGCTTTTCTGGCCAAAAATTAATGGGTTCTAATGTTCCTTTACACACACAATAACCGAAAATTTAAATGTTAAAAAATAATAAACTTTAGCTATTTTTCTGTTAAAATGTGCATAACCACTATTATTACATTAAAATTGATAATTCCCCATATAATTTTATTAAAAGTTAATTTTATACTTTTTTTCTCTTTTTTCATTCTTTTTGACTAATTCAACTTTATTTCTCAGTGTCTTGATCTCAAAAACGCATCTGCAGAAACGCAGGTGAAAACGCAGGTAAAAAGCGCTAAAAACGCACTAAAAACGCGGTAAAAATGCATGCGTTTTTAGCGCTAAAAAATTGTCAAAAGCCATTTGGTCAAAAACCAAGGGAAGGAAAACATGCAGAATAAACTGCAGGTACTCCGACGCAACGTGCGGACATAGCCTAAGAGGGTCTGAATTTTCCTTGAGAAAAAGTCACTTTCTAGTGTGCAGATAGCCTTATGCAGCCTTTCCTCATTGACCCCTTTGCTCATAATAGCTGGGAAATCCACCAGCCTCTCCTCTTTTCCTCCAAAAATCTCAGCGCTAATTTGGTTGGTAGTTTTATTCCACCCACCTCTTTTCATCATTGTCTTGGGCTCCATTCTCTATGTCTGTTAGCTGCACAGCTCTCTAGAACTCTTCTGCATCACAAATGGGCCAGTTGACCCATCTTCACCACTAATAGGACCCTTCCAATTTCCGTACAGATTGTGCAAACACATACAATAAAAAAAAATCACTTTGAGTAGCTCCAAGCAGAGTTTCCAAGCTGATACAGTCCACCCCTTGTGGTAACAATTAGTTCTTTTATACCTCTACAACCTTTGATTTGCTCCAGTGGTCACATGGGATGTACTAAAATTGGCATGAAACATTGCTAGGACCAAAGAAATTCACAGTGGAGGTGAGAATCCTTTTTTTTGCCAATGTATGTAAAGTGCTGTGGAATTAATAGCGCTATATAAATGAATACAATTATTATTATTATTTTTTTGCAGGATTCCATATTTATTATAGATGCATGGATTCTGCACCTGGCTCATGGGTAATTCACAATAAAATCGACAAAAAAACAGGTTTTATAGATTTTAATAATGACAATATCATAGTTCATATCGTCCATGTCCATGTTTTCCTGACAACGTGGAAGATACCCTAATGGGGTTTGTTATGAAAAAAACATGGTTGAAAATTCTGCATCAAAAATATTTCTATAGAAAACATTAATTCAACAATCACTTGGTAACATACAAGTGAACATGGTGAACTTTGATCTGATCATAAATCTGATTAAAAAGTTCAGAAGAAGAGAGATAGGGTTTAACACAATATAACAGCAATGTTTTTCCAGGATGGGGGGTCATAAAAACCAGGATATTGTTTTTTAATTAAAAAAAACCTATACTCGTATTGTGGTGCGTCACTGTACACAAAAATGCTCTAAGGTTGGCCGATTGTGTTCCCTTTTCATAGTCCATGTATGAACCTTCATTTCCCCATGAGCAGCGGGTCTCCTGCTCTGAACTCAGCCTCTTATGTGCCTATTAACTGTTGAGTATGGAGACTTGTGTTGTCTGCAAAATTGCATACCATAGATGGACCAAAAAACTTGGATGTGTGAAGCCAATGATGTCCATCTATGGCTTCGTTCACATTGCATCAAGTTACGCCCCTTTTGAACAAGCGAGGCGAAACGGCGTCAGGGGTGGCGGGACAAGTAGCAAGGTGACACGATTTCAATCATGGGTAAATATACAACAATCCTTTTGAGCTAGTCCCTAAATGAGTGTCAGTATATATACATAACATACGATTTGCTGACTGCTTTCTAGACTCACTTCTATGTAATCTCACCTCATTGTAGTTATTATAATAATAATAATAATAATAATAATAATAATAATAATAGAAAAAACTGTGGAAAAAAGAAGCGCAATAGGGTCTTACCCCGGTAGATTGGGGGGGTGTCAAGAGGGGTAGTGGTACTCACCTATAGGGGTTGTGACAGTCACAACGCCTATAATAGCATGTATGTAACTCCACAGTCACGGCAGCAGTCCCCGGGTATGGCAGATAAAAGAGAGTAATAGAATCGGGTGTCCAAGCCGTGCCAAAAGACTGATCGATCATGGAAGTAGGAGATAATTGTAACTTTAATTATGCATAAGTCAACGCGTTTCAGAAGACACCGCTTCCTTCCTCAGGACAAAGATAGCAAAAGTACAACTCATTGTAGTTATAAATTAAACAGTTTTTGCCGGGGTCGTTCTGGAATAAGATTGGGACCAATATATGATTATTGCTCTCATATGTTGCAGGGTATTTAACCCTTGTAATACATCCCACGAGTTATATAATGACTCTTTATGGCAATATGAGATTAATAAAGTATATTGACTAAAGATTGCTTGTCAATTATAAATAAGGTAATAGTCTAGCATTTATTGTTATATTATTATTTATCCTACAGATTGTTCATAAATTATATTAATTCCTTGTGAATATTTTTGATTGTAAAATAACTCTATCGTTTTTTTTCTCCTGAACTCACATGTCCTGCTTGGGTGTTTTCCTGTTTTAAACTATCTGCTAAAATTAATGAAATAAAGTTTTTCTATTTTTCTAATAATTGAGTGCGTTGTCACTTCATGTCCAACAAAGTATAAGGCGGGCTTTGCACACTGCGACATCGCAGCCCGATGCTGCGATGCCGAGTGCGATACTGCCCGCCCCCGTCGCAGCAGCGATATGTGGTGATAGCTGGCGTAGCGAAAATTATCGCTACGCCAGCTTCACACACACACTCACCTGCCGTGCGACGTCCCTGTGGCCGGCGGCCCGCCTCCTTGTTAAGGGGGCGGGTCGTGCGGCGTCACTGTGACGTCACACGGCAGGCGGCCAATCGGAGCGGAGGGGCGGAGATGAGCAGGATGTAAACATCCTGCCCATCTCTTTCCTTCCGCATATCCTACGGAAGCCGCAGTGAGGCCGGTAGGAGATGTTCCTCGCTCCTGCGGCTTCACACACAGCGATGTGTGCTGCCGCAGGAGCGAGGAACAACATCGGACCGTCGCGTCAGCGTAATCATGGATTACGCCGACGCTGCACCGATGATACGATAACGACGCTTTTGCGCTCGTTAATCGTATCATCTAGGCTTTACACACTGCGATGTCGCATGCGATGCCAGAAGTGCGTCATTTTCAATTTGACCCCACCGACATCGCACCTGCGATGTCGCAGTGTGCAAAGCCCGCCTAAGAGGTTGGTTTTGGTAGTATCCATATGGTTTGAAGTGTGTACTGTATATTAGGACAATTGATATATAATGTGTCTCTTTTCAGGTCTGTCTCTTGCACTGTCTGTCTCTTTCCCCGTCTGTCTCTGTCTGTCTCTTTCCAGGTCTGTCTCTTTTCCTGTCTGTCTCCCCATCTCTTTTCCTGTCTCTTTCCCTATCTGTCTTTGTCCATCTCTTTGTCTGTCTCTTTCCCTGACTGCCTGTCTGTCTCTTTCCTTGTCTGTCTCTATTTCTCTGTCTCTTTCCCCATCTGTCTCTATCAAAGTTTGTCTCTTTCCCCATCTATCTTTGTC
This sequence comes from Anomaloglossus baeobatrachus, assembly GCF_048569485.1. NCBI lineage: Eukaryota > Metazoa > Chordata > Amphibia > Anura > Aromobatidae > Anomaloglossus > Anomaloglossus baeobatrachus. Next base: position 40,215,298 of record NC_134359.1, read on the forward strand.
TGTCTCTCTGGCTGTCTCCTCTTTCCCTGTTTGCCTGTCTCTGTCCCTGTCTGCCTGTCTGTCTGTCTCTTTCCCCATCTGTCTCTGTCTGTCTCTTCCACCGTCTGTCTCTTCCACCGTCTGTCTCTTCCACCGTCTGTCTCTTCCACCGTCTGTCTGTCTCTATCTCTCTGCCTCTTTCTCTGTCTGTCTCTCTCGGTCTGTGTCTCTTTCTCTCTGTCTCTTTCTCTCTCTATCCATCTCCCCCCGACATCATATTACCTCACACAAAAAGCATCTTATACTAACAATGTCTTTTGTTCCTATAGCAACCAATCACAGCTGCTATTAACACCAGTAGTTCCAGGCTCCATTTACTTTAATGGAGGTTTTTTTAGTGTAACTGTAAAGCGCGGGGTTAAATTTTCTTGCCAAAACATAGTCTACGATGTTCCCTGGGTCACATGAGGCGTCTGTGCAAAATTTCGTGATTGTAAATGCAACGGTGCAGATTCCTTTAGCGGACACACACACACACACACACACACACACACACACACACACACACACACACACACACACACACACAGACTGAGCTTTATATATAAGATGAAGATGGCAAACTCGATATTTACTATATAAAGAAGTTGCAATTCCCCTACAATAGGGGGAGGAATTATTTTGGTTACTTTCTTAAAAATGTACTTTTCGGGGAGAAAATAGATTGTATCAGGTGTAGATGACACAACAAGCCAAAATTTCCCGACACCGGTTTCTTTTCCATTTGCTCTTGAAGGAAATTTACCGTCTGTCTCATAAATCAGATTGCAGCAGATTCATTTTTCTCTAGTTGATGCAAAAGATGGATCATTACTGGAAAATCGTCTTTACTTTGGTAAATACTCCAATGGGTACATCAGTGTTAATTGCTGCACATTTGCATAAGCTTCCTTAGATTTTTGTGTAGGTTATTTAAAGTAGCAAGGTCCATGAAGCTCACATTTTGCTAAATGGTTGATAATTGGAGATAAACAGTTTAACATTAAAGGAGATATTATCCAGGTCCCAATAGCATCTACCGTGATACTGAAAACTCAACCTGTGACACAAAATAACACTGACATCCCATGATCCTCTCCTGCCAATTATGGGGTAGTTAATGTCTGATGTAGCCCTGATTGTTGTGACTGGGAACCTTAAGGAACTGTTGAACTAATCAAGGAGAGGGCCTGGGATTGCTCAGATTAAAGGACACCTTATTAATTGACTGGGTTACTTGACCCCCGGCCCGAAATCTTTTTGCAAAGTACATATATGTCCGCTGTCATCTCGTTAACTGACAGAGACCTGGAGGTGGCGGAGAGATCGGTCCTTGCACTTTTCTTATGTGATCTTTAAATCTTGAAGTTTAAAGTAGGAGGTCACTTTATGATCAATCAAGATTTACCTTTAAAGGACACGGATTTATTATATATGATTAACCCTACATAATGAGGAATGTATTAGTTACCTTCATTTCCTTCGCAATTTAAATATATAGTTAAAAGAGATGATAAAATCAAATTCACCTAAATTCCACCCAAAAATTTGGATTTACCAGAATTACAATTATTTGGTGATTCGCTTCGGCCAAATCCAGTAACATGGAGGTCGGACAGCCAGAATTTTGATGCATTA